>NC_092106.1:38025459-38054508 GCF_045679555.1 Salvelinus alpinus | reverse complement strand
TGGTTAGATGGAGCTATGCTGTGATGTGACAGAGCTCTCCAGTGGTTAGGTGTGGTGATGCATGATGGTTAGAAGGAGCTATGCTGTGATGTGACAGAGCTCTCCAGTGGTTAGGTGTGGTGATGCATGACGGTCAGAAGGAGCTATGCTGTGATGTGACAGAGCTCTCCAGTGGTTAGGTGTGGTGATGCATGATGGTTAGATGGAGCTATGCTGTGATGTGACAGAGCTCTCCAGTGGTTAGGTGTGGTGATGCAAGACGGTCAGAAGGAGCTATGCTGTGATGTGACAGAGCTCTCCAGTGGTTAGGTGTGGTGATGCATGATGGTTAGATGGAGCTATGCTGTGATGTGACAGAGCTCTCCAGTGGTTAGGTGTGGTGATGCATGACGGTCAGAAGGAGCTATGCTGTGATGTGACAGAGCTCTCCAGTGGTTAGGTGTGGTGATGCATGACGGTCAGAAGGAGCTATGCTGTGATGTGACAGAGCTCTCCAGTGGTTAGGTGTGGTGATGCATGATGGTCAGATGGAGCTATGCTGTGATGTGACAGAGCTCTCCAGTGGTTAGGTGTGGTGATGCATGATGGTTAGATGGAGCTATGCTGTGATGTGACAGAGCTCTCCAGTGGTTAGGTGTGGTGATGCATGATGGTTAGATGGAGCTATGCTGTGATGTGACAGAGCTCTCCAGTGGTTAGGTGTGGTGATGCATGACGGTCAGAAGGAGCTATGCTGTGATGTGACAGAGCTCTCCAGTGGTTAGGTGTGGTGATGCATGATGGTTAGATGGAGCTATGCTGTGATGTGACAGAGCTCTCCAGTGGTTAGGTGTGGTGATGCATGATGGTTAGATGGAGCTATGCTGTGATGTGACAGAGCTCTCCAGTGGTTAGGTGTGGTGATGCATGACGGTCAGAAGGAGCTATGCTGTGATGTGACAGAGCTCTCCAGTGGTTAGGTGTGGTGATGCATGATGGTTAGATGGAGCTATGCTGTGATGTGACAGAGCTCTCCAGTGGTTAGGTGTGGTGATGCAAGACGGTCAGAAGGAGCTATGCTGTGATGTGACAGAGCTCTCCAGTGGTTAGGTGTGGTGATGCATGATGGTTAGATGGAGCTATGCTGTGATGTGACAGAGCTCTCCAGTGGTTAGGTGTGGTGATGCATGATGGTTAGATGGAGCTATGCTGTGATGTGACAGAGCTCTCCAGTGGTTAGGTGTGGTGATGCATGACGGTCAGAAGGAGCTATGCTGTGATGTGACAGAGCTCTCCAGTGGTTAGGTGTGGTGATGCAAGACGGTCAGAAGGAGCTATGCTGTGATGTGACAGAGCTCTCCAGTGGTTAGGTGTGGTGATGCATGACGGTCAGAAGGAGCTCTCTGCGGAAGTCTGCTCGTAGGCCTGCAGGGCCAGCTCTACGTATCCTGCCCTCTGGGACTCCCGCTTAGCGTAGATCTGGTGGGGAACAGACACAAGAGGTTAAACAAAGGGTTTACTGTGTATCACGACTACCAATATGGTGACTGGTGCTACCTATAAATCAGGTTCTGAGATACACTAGTGTCTGCTGATAGGGCCTCACCTTGAGCAGGTCCAGTCCAGAGGCCTGTTGGCTGGAGGCCTCCTGGGCTGTCTCACTGTGTGGATGGACCTTGTTGAACAGACCCACCAGACTCACTGCATCCTGCCATCTAGAACAATACAACCAGTGTTAAGAGATGTTACTCTGGGCTAACAATGACAGTTATGGTGTTATTAAATCATTACTTGTCCTAATGCCTACAAAACACTTATAACATATGGCATTTGGAGTCATAAACAGATGGCATGGGGTGTCATGTAGAAGAAAAACAAGCCTCTAACACAGTGTTCCCAACAAGGGGTGCTTGTGGTCTATCCACAGGGGGTACCTCGAGATTCATGAGACCATAGGCTTACTGGTAAAATTCACAAGGGGGTACTTCTGGGGTACTCCGGGCAGAGCTAAATTCAGTGGGTGCTACAGTAACCAAAAGAGGTTGAGAGCCACTGGTCTAACACAGACTCACAGGTCTTTCTGCAGCATGTCTATGATGAGTCCATCCACCCTCCTGGCATTGACCAGGTACCAGACCAGGCCTCCAATGTGTCTGGTTGAATGCAGAAGATCATACTTCCCCATCTTCTCAAGATCCTCAAGGTGGCTGCATGCACCTGGACAACAGAGCACAGCCAATAAGGAGAGGGTTTTACTAACTGCTAATGGGTAATAATAACTGAAGCATACATCTGGACAGCCTGTTGAGGAGTGTGAAGGAAGTGGTATTTTATCCTGATGTATTCTGAGGAGTCAGGTTCAAACTGGACCTGGCACAGATCCAACACATCCTCATGACGATCCTGGCCAAACACCACCTTCAGGTTCTCCTTGAAGACGGGGTGCTGTGAGCCTGCGGCCCTCTTTAGGGAAGTAGACTTGCAGGATCCTCTCTCTGTCCTCCCACGATGCCTTCTTCAGTGTCCTGGTGGATTCCCGGATCACTATGAACCGCTCCTGGAAACACCAGGAGGTGACCATGGAAGAGAGAACAATACATGACAAAAGAGCACTAATTGTTTGAGGCATTGTAAATGATAACCAATATTTATGTTGATGGACACAAACCATTACACACTTTGCCTGTGGTGTACTGTATGTAGAATGTAACGTTGGTGGACACAAACACACTCTATCTCCTACCCTGTGTGGTATGTTGAAGGTGATGTCAGTGAAGACGTATTCGGCTGTGTCCATGCCCTCCAGGATCTTGTCCTCAGACAGTACATCGATGATGGGCTTCCTCTCCGGCAGCACTGGAGGCATCTTCAGCAGCCTCTGGGCCTGCTCCCTGGCACTCTGGGTCGCCTACAACACAAACAGGAACACATTAACAAGACTGACACCAGCTGTACAGGGATGTAATCTGCCAAATGAAATGTTCAGAATGTTGCAGAAGATGTTGTAGAGCCATTCCCTACTCCGCATGACAGACAAACTATCTGCCCTACCATGTGTGTGTGAGTGTCCATACCTCCTTCAACTGTGCATCTGTCATAAGTTTGTACTTGGGGGGCTTCAGCTCCTGTTTGATGGGTCTGAACACCTTCTCCAGGTTCAAGCCTGTGATTCTGGTTAGGATGTCCTGCACCTCTGCATCCAGAAACTGGGGCTTCACATGGGCATCTGGAGAACCTAGAAATAAATGAATGACTTCAGAGATGGATGAAGCTAGCTATGCTCTCGGATCTGCAGGTACGACCTGCATCAGAGCTAGTCACACTGCGCATATTGACACAGGAAGTGATCTCACTGATGCCGCAAAACAGGAAGAATGGCGCCAAGTACATACCAAAGATGGTTTGTACAAACCTTCCGAATACAAGCTTTCTAGATACTTTTCAATCGTCAACTACTGGAATGATCGTTGTTACATGTTCTCCAGAGAATCTTAAGGTGGACTCGGTACTTAAAGAATATAAGGGATGGAGTAGCTGCAGCAACAGGTCTTTCGAGCCTTGCTCCAATGATCATGCCTGAGGTAATTCTGGCCCAGTGGGATTATGATTTTGGGAAAAAATGTATCCCAGCATTTTTTGGGAGTTACGAAAGTAGCTATATTGAAGCCAGCCACTAAACAAAGAACACATGGAAAGTGGCGGAGTGCAACTAATAGGCTGACCACACCGCTCGCGTCGCGTGCGTGTTGCAAAATAAATGTAGGAATCTATGTTATTCAATTATTGCGCACGCCAACGAGCATCTGCGTTGCCAAGGGCTAAAATAGAACTCCATTCTATTTCTGACGCAGATTGCGCTGCAAGTCCTGCCTCTCCCATCTCCTCATTGGTTTATAGAAGCAAGTACCCACGTGCCATCTCCTCATTGGTTATACCCACGTGGGTGATTGAAAGACGAACTGTGTTGCCGGTCGTTGTAGTAATACTATGAAAGTTTAGATGCCAATCACCATATAAGTTCAAAGATGAAAAAGCCTGGAAGGAGGAGAGATGACTAGAAACGATTCGGTTGACCGTTTTATGTGTGGATTAATTGTTGGAGTAGAGGACCTTGTGCATTTCAGGTAAAATAACAACTCAATGTTTATATCCCAGGACAAATTAGCTAGCAACAGCAAGCTAGCTAAATAGGACAAATTAGCTAGCAAAGGCAAGCTAACTAGCTAAATTGCCATAAATGTTTATTGCTTTTCGACCTGTTCCCAAATTAATATAATTGGTTCAGAGTTTGTTTTGATATTTTAACCTGCGTGTCGTAATCGCGTTTGGTGTAGGGGGACAAAATAAATGTATGCACGATGGCGCAAGCGCGCAGCCGGTTTGGGTACCGTGTCATTGTCATCGCGATGGACCGAGCTAGCTAGTAACTTAAAGGAAATATTCCAACATTTTGAATGTTAATATTGTTTTTTTTGCAGCAGAGCGATTTTCTATCGATTCCCAGCGTCAGTTCATGTTTTCATGTGCGGGGCGCAACTTTCACTGGGGATGGTGGGGACATAAGCCCCCCAAACTTTAAAAATGTATTTTTAGCTAGCTACCTCACTATATTCAGCAATTATTTTTGCCTCGATCACACTAGACCTGAATCAAACGATGAAACCAGCGGCCAAACGATTGAAGACTGATATTCTGACATTTTTTCAGCGCAATGTGAGTTTTTATTTTAATCAGTATAGCAATGTAATTGATCTGTCAGTTTCCCTAGCTAATTCCCTACTTTTCACACTGACACGGTATAAACAGCTCTACAGGCTACACTGTCATGGTGCACAATCAGTACACAACATTATGCTCATCAGGGTCAGACAGCCAGGGAAGACCAGTCTACAGAGCTCAGGTATACAGTGGGGAGAACAAGTATTTGATACACTGCCGATTTTTCAGGTTTTCCTACTTACAAAGCATGTAGAGGTCTGTAATTTTTATCATAGGTACACTTCAACTGTGAGAGACGGAATCTAAAACAAAAATCCAGAAAATCACATTGTATGATTTTTAAGTAATTAATTTGCATTTTATTGCATGACATAAGTATTTGAACACCTACCAACCAGTAAGAATTCCGGCTCTCACAGACCTGTTCGTTTTTCTTTAAGAAGCCCTCCTGTTCTCCACTCATTACCTGTATTAACTGCACCTGTTTGAACTCGTTACCTGTATGAAAGACACCTGTCCACACACTCAATCAAACAGACTCCAACCTCTCCACAATGGCCAAGACCAGAGAGCTGTGTAAGGACATCAGGGATAAATTGTAGACCTGTACTAGGCTGGGATGGGCTACAGGACAATAGCCAAGCAGCTTGGTGAGAAGGCAACAACTGTTGGCACAATTATTAGAAAATGGAAGAAGTTCAAGATGACGGTCAATCACCCTCGGTCTGGGGCTCCATGCAAGATCTCACCTCGTGGGGCATCAATGATCATGAGGAAGGTGAGGGATCAGCCCAGAACTACACGGCAGGACCTGGTCAATGACCTGAAGAGAGCTGGGACCACAGTCTCAAAGAAAACCATTAGTAACACACTACGCCGTCATGGATTAAAATCCTGCAGCGCACGCAAGGTCCCCCTGCTCAAGCCAGCGCATGTCCAGGCCCGTCTGAAGTTTGCCAATGACCATCTGGATGATCCAGAGGAGGAATGGGAGAAGGTCATGTGGTCTGATGAGACAAAAATAGAGCTTTTTGCTCTAAACTCCACTCGCCGTGTTTGGAGGAATAGAAGGATGAGTACAACCCCAAGAACACCATCCCAACCGTGAAGCATGGAGGTGGAAACATCATTCTTTGGGGATGCTTTTCTGCAAAGGGGACAGGACGACTGCACCGTATTGAGGGGAGGATGGATGGGGCCATGTATCGCGAGATCTTGACCAACAACCTCCTTCCCTCAGTAAGAGCATTGAAGATGGGTCGTGGCTGGGTCTTCCAGCATGACAACGACCCGAAACACACAGCCAGGGCAACTAAGGAGTGGCTCCGTAAGAAGCATCTCAAGGTCCTGGAGTGGCCTAGCCAGTCTCCAGACCTGAACCCAATAGAAAATCTTTGGAGGGAGCCGAAAGTCCGTATTGCCCAGCGACAGCCCCGTAAACCTGAAGGATCTGGAGAAGGTCTGTATGGAGGAGTGGGCCAAAATCCCTGCTGCAGTGTGTGCAAACCTGGTCAAGAACTACAGGAAACGTATGATCTCTGTAATTGCACACAAAGGTTTCTGTAGGAAATATTAAGTTCTGCTTTTCTGATGTATCAAATACTTATGTCATGCAATAAAATGCAAATTATTTACTTAAAAATCATACAATGTGATTTTCTGGATTTTTGTTTTAGATTCCGTCTCTCACAGTTGAAGTGTACCTATGATAAAAATTACAGACCTCTACATGCTTTGTAAGTAGGAAAACTTGCAAAATCGGCAGTGTATCAAATACTTGTTCTCCCCACTGTATATTATAACAATCAGTGAATGGATACAAAGTTCCATCTTGAGTTGATGGGTAAGCTACAGTCTGGGATCTGGGAATAATGGTCAGTTCGACTATTGAACCATTCATTATATTCTTGGATAATGTATAAATGTACACCAATGAAATTCTTTGTCATGCCTCATCTGAGCAGGATTAGATGGTGACAGGGGTCTCAGCAGGGTCATGCAACCAGAGAAGCACTAAGGTGACCTTTTGCAGATACATTATTCTCTCAGTGCAAACACTGGACAAGCCAGAAGCTTCAAAGATTTAAAATAGTTTGTCTGTCTGATGAACCTTAAGTTGATTTCCAAACGGTATTGAAAGGTTGATAGAGGCTTTTTCCCGATTACACAAAACATGTCAAAGAAAAATGTGAGGAAGACCAGAGAGATACTATTGATGATGGATACAGATATGTTTGAATGCCCAGTCATGTTCATATCATCTCAGACAGAACATACTACAGTATATGCCACAGAAATGTAAATCCTCTGCTGAAGGTGTAAAACACAACAGGGGACATTTGGAAAGTATTCAGACCCCTTCCCTTTTTCCACTGTTCGGTTACAGCCTTATTCTAAAATTGATAAAATAAATACAAATCCTCAAATCTACACACAGTACCCCATAAATGACAAAACGAAAACAGGTTTTTAAGAGAGATTTTTTTTTATTTTATATAAACTGGGAGACTAGTCAGGATCGAGGGAAAGATGAACAGAGCGCTCCAGAGCGCTCAGGACCTCAGATTGGGGCAAAGGTTCACCTCCCACCAAGACAATGACTAAGCACACAGCCAATACAACACAGGAATGACTTCGAGACAAGTCTCTGAATGTCCTTGAGAGGCCCAGCCAGAGCTCGGACTTGAACATCTCTGGAGAGACCTGAAAATATCTGTGCAGCGATGCTCCCCATCCAACCTGACAGAGCTTGAGAGTGTGGATGAGGCATGACAAAGAATTTCATTGGTGTACATTTATACATTATCCAAGAATATAATGAATGGTTCAATAGTCGAACTGACCATTATTCCCGTGTGGCTCAGTTGGTAGAGCATGGCGCTTGCAACGCCAGGGTTGTGGGTTCATTCCCCACGGGGGGACCAGGATGAATATGTATGAACTTTCCAATTTGTAAGTCGCTCTGGATAAGAGCGTCTGCTAAATGACTTAAATGTAAATGTAAATGTAAAATGAGAGGATCTGCAGAGAAGAATGGGAGAAACTCCCCAAATACAGGTGTGCCAAGCTTGTAGCGTCATACCCAAGAAGACTCAAGGCTGTAATCACTTCCAAAGGTGCTTCAACAAAGTACTTAGTAAAGGGACGAAATACTTATGTAAATGTGATGTTTGTTGTTTATTAGCAAAAAATAAATAACTTTTTGTTTTGTCATTATTGGGTATTGTGTGTAGAGTGGTAAGGGGGAAAAACAATGTCATCCCTTTTAGAATAAGGCTGTAACGTAACAAAATGTGGGGAAAAGGGGTCTGAATACTTTCCGAATGCACTGTATTTGCAGGTTATGATCTTGTTGGTTGAATTCTGGCAGAGTATGTTCTTTTATCTCAGCATGTCTACAGTTTCTCCCTGTTTTCGTTTGCTTGGAAATGTTGATACTGGAGACTGTTATCACAAGAAACTGTTTAACTTAGCATTTATAGCGGCTAAGAAATGCATTGCCATTAATTGGAAGGTTGGTTATCCACCCACAATGTAACAATGGATGGCAGAAATGTCAAGTTATGTATCACTAGATTTGATTTAATACAAGATTAAGGGTATAACCTTCATAAAGTCTCGGTGCCTTATATGGAATACTTCATGACTAAGGGGGTCCTGTCTGATTTGCGCCCGTCTCAGTGGACTAATCTATTCATTGTTTCATAACTTCAATGTGTGGATTAATTGTTGGAGTAGAGGACCTTGTGCATTTCAGGTAAAATAACAACTCAATGTTTATATCCCAGGACAAATTAGCTAGCAACAGCAAGCTAGCTAAATAGGACAAATTAGCTAGCAAAGGCAAGCTAACTAGCTAAATTGCCATAAATGTTTATTGCTTTTCGACCTGTTCCCAAATTAATATAATTGGTTCAGAGTTTGTTTTGATATTTTAACCTGCGTGTCGTAATCGCGTTTGGTGTAGGGGGACAAAATAAATGTATGCACGATGGCGCAAGCGCGCAGCCGGTTTGGGTACCGTGTCATTGTCATCGCGATGGACCGAGCTAGCTAGTAACTTAAAGGAAATATTCCAACATTTTGAATGTTAATATTGTTTTTTTTGCAGCAGAGCGATTTTCTATCGATTCCCAGCGTCAGTTCATGTTTTCATGTGCGGGGCGCAACTTTCACTGGGGATGGTGGGGACATAAGCCCCCCAAACTTTAAAAATGTATTTTTAGCTAGCTACCTCACTATATTCAGCAATTATTTTTGCCTCGATCACACTAGACCTGAATCAAACGATGAAACCAGCGGCCAAACGATTGAAGACTGATATTCTGACATTTTTTCAGCGCAATGTGAGTTTTTATTTTAATCAGTATAGCAATGTAATTGATCTGTCAGTTTCCCTAGCTAATTCCCTACTTTTCACACTGACACGGTATAAACAGCTCTACAGGCTACACTGTCATGGTGCACAATCAGTACACAACATTATGCTCATCAGGGTCAGACAGCCAGGGAAGACCAGTCTACAGAGCTCAGGTATATATTATAACAATCAGTGAATGGATACAAAGTTCCATCTTGAGTTGATGGGTAAGCTACAGTCTGGGATCTGGGAATAATGGTCAGTTCGACTATTGAACCATTCATTATATTCTTGGATAATGTATAAATGTACACCAATGAAATTCTTTGTCATGCCTCATCTGAGCAGGATTAGATGGTGACAGGGGTCTCAGCAGGGTCATGCAACCAGAGAAGCACTAAGGTGACCTTTTGCAGATACATTATTCTCTCAGTGCAAACACTGGACAAGCCAGAAGCTTCAAAGATTTAAAATAGTTTGTCTGTCTGATGAACCTTAAGTTGATTTCCAAACGGTATTGAAAGGTTGATAGAGGCTTTTTCCCGATTACACAAAACATGTCAAAGAAAAATGTGAGGAAGACCAGAGAGATACTATTGATGATGGATACAGATATGTTTGAATGCCCAGTCATGTTCATATCATCTCAGACAGAACATACTACAGTATATGCCACAGAAATGTAAATCCTCTGCTGAAGGTGTAAAACACAACAGGGGACATTTGGAAAGTATTCAGACCCCTTCCCTTTTTCCACTGTTCGGTTACAGCCTTATTCTAAAATTGATAAAATAAATACAAATCCTCAAATCTACACACAGTACCCCATAAATGACAAAACGAAAACAGGTTTTTAAGAGAGATTTTTTTTTATTTTATATAAACTGGGAGACTAGTCAGGATCGAGGGAAAGATGAACAGAGCGCTCCAGAGCGCTCAGGACCTCAGATTGGGGCAAAGGTTCACCTCCCACCAAGACAATGACTAAGCACACAGCCAATACAACACAGGAATGACTTCGAGACAAGTCTCTGAATGTCCTTGAGAGGCCCAGCCAGAGCTCGGACTTGAACATCTCTGGAGAGACCTGAAAATATCTGTGCAGCGATGCTCCCCATCCAACCTGACAGAGCTTGAGAGTGTGGATGAGGCATGACAAAGAATTTCATTGGTGTACATTTATACATTATCCAAGAATATAATGAATGGTTCAATAGTCGAACTGACCATTATTCCCGTGTGGCTCAGTTGGTAGAGCATGGCGCTTGCAACGCCAGGGTTGTGGGTTCATTCCCCACGGGGGGACCAGGATGAATATGTATGAACTTTCCAATTTGTAAGTCGCTCTGGATAAGAGCGTCTGCTAAATGACTTAAATGTAAATGTAAATGTAAAATGAGAGGATCTGCAGAGAAGAATGGGAGAAACTCCCCAAATACAGGTGTGCCAAGCTTGTAGCGTCATACCCAAGAAGACTCAAGGCTGTAATCACTTCCAAAGGTGCTTCAACAAAGTACTTAGTAAAGGGACGAAATACTTATGTAAATGTGATGTTTGTTGTTTATTAGCAAAAAATAAATAACTTTTTGTTTTGTCATTATTGGGTATTGTGTGTAGAGTGGTAAGGGGGAAAAACAATGTCATCCCTTTTAGAATAAGGCTGTAACGTAACAAAATGTGGGGAAAAGGGGTCTGAATACTTTCCGAATGCACTGTATTTGCAGGTTATGATCTTGTTGGTTGAATTCTGGCAGAGTATGTTCTTTTATCTCAGCATGTCTACAGATTCTCCCTGTTTTCGTTTGCTTGGAAATGTTGATACTGGAGACTGTTATCACAAGAAACTGTTTAACTTAGCATTTATAGCGGCTAAGAAATGCATTGCCATTAATTGGAAGGTTGGTTATCCACCCACAATGTAACAATGGATGGCAGAAATGTCAAGTTATGTATCACTAGATTTGATTTAATACAAGATTAAGGGTATAACCTTCATAAAGTCTCGGTGCCTTATATGGAATACTTCATGACTAAGGGGGTCCTGTCTGATTTGCGCCCGTCTCAGTGGACTAATCTATTCATTGTTTCATAACTTCAATGTGTGGATTAATTGTTGGAGTAGAGGACCTTGTGCATTTCAGGTAAAATAACAACTCAATGTTTATATCCCAGGACAAATTAGCTAGCAACAGCAAGCTAGCTAAATAGGACAAATTAGCTAGCAAAGGCAAGCTAACTAGCTAAATTGCCATAAATGTTTATTGCTTTTCGACCTGTTCCCAAATTAATATAATTGGTTCAGAGTTTGTTTTGATATTTTAACCTGCGTGTCGTAATCGCGTTTGGTGTAGGGGGACAAAATAAATGTATGCACGATGGCGCAAGCGCGCAGCCGGTTTGGGTACCGTGTCATTGTCATCGCGATGGACCGAGCTAGCTAGTAACTTAAAGGAAATATTCCAACATTTTGAATGTTAATATTGTTTTTTTTGCAGCAGAGCGATTTTCTATCGATTCCCAGCGTCAGTTCATGTTTTCATGTGCGGGGCGCAACTTTCACTGGGGATGGTGGGGACATAAGCCCCCCAAACTTTAAAAATGTATTTTTAGCTAGCTACCTCACTATATTCAGCAATTATTTTTGCCTCGATCACACTAGACCTGAATCAAACGATGAAACCAGCGGCCAAACGATTGAAGACTGATATTCTGACATTTTTTCAGCGCAATGTGAGTTTTTATTTTAATCAGTATAGCAATGTAATTGATCTGTCAGTTTCCCTAGCTAATTCCCTACTTTTCACACTGACACGGTATAAACAGCTCTACAGGCTACACTGTCATGGTGCACAATCAGTACACAACATTATGCTCATCAGGGTCAGACAGCCAGGGAAGACCAGTCTACAGAGCTCAGGTATATATTATAACAATCAGTGAATGGATACAAAGTTCCATCTTGAGTTGATGGGTAAGCTACAGTCTGGGATCTGGGAATAATGGTCAGTTCGACTATTGAACCATTCATTATATTCTTGGATAATGTATAAATGTACACCAATGAAATTCTTTGTCATGCCTCATCTGAGCAGGATTAGATGGTGACAGGGGTCTCAGCAGGGTCATGCAACCAGAGAAGCACTAAGGTGACCTTTTGCAGATACATTATTCTCTCAGTGCAAACACTGGACAAGCCAGAAGCTTCAAAGATTTAAAATAGTTTGTCTGTCTGATGAACCTTAAGTTGATTTCCAAACGGTATTGAAAGGTTGATAGAGGCTTTTTCCCGATTACACAAAACATGTCAAAGAAAAATGTGAGGAAGACCAGAGAGATACTATTGATGATGGATACAGATATGTTTGAATGCCCAGTCATGTTCATATCATCTCAGACAGAACATACTACAGTATATGCCACAGAAATGTAAATCCTCTGCTGAAGGTGTAAAACACAACAGGGGACATTTGGAAAGTATTCAGACCCCTTCCCTTTTTCCACTGTTCGGTTACAGCCTTATTCTAAAATTGATAAAATAAATACAAATCCTCAAATCTACACACAGTACCCCATAAATGACAAAACGAAAACAGGTTTTTAAGAGAGATTTTTTTTATTTTATATAAACTGGGAGACTAGTCAGGATCGAGGGAAAGATGAACAGAGCGCTCCAGAGCGCTCAGGACCTCAGATTGGGGCAAAGGTTCACCTCCCACCAAGACAATGACTAAGCACACAGCCAATACAACACAGGAATGACTTCGAGACAAGTCTCTGAATGTCCTTGAGAGGCCCAGCCAGAGCTCGGACTTGAACATCTCTGGAGAGACCTGAAAATATCTGTGCAGCGATGCTCCCCATCCAACCTGACAGAGCTTGAGAGGATCTGCAGAGAAGAATGGGAGAAACTCCCCAAATACAGGTGTGCCAAGCTTGTAGCATCATACCCAAGAAGACTCAAGGCTGTAATCACTTCCAAAGGTGCTTCAACAAAGTACTTAGTAAAGGGACGAAATACTTATGTAAATGTGATGTTTGTTGTTTATTAGCAAAAAATAAATAACTTTTTGTTTTGTCATTATTGGGTATTGTGTGTAGAGTGGTAAGGGGGAAAAACAATGTCATCCCTTTTAGAATAAGGCTGTAACGTAACAAAATGTGGGGAAAAGGGGTCTGAATACTTTCCGAATGCACTGTATTTGCAGGTTATGATCTTGTTGGTTGAATTCTGGCAGAGTATGTTCTTTTATCTCAGCATGTCTACAGATTCTCCCTGTTTTCGTTTGCTTGGAAATGTTGATACTGGAGACTGTTATCACAAGAAACTGTTTAACTTAGCATTTATAGCGGCTAAGAAATGCATTGCCATTAATTGGAAGGTTGGTTATCCACCCACAATGTAACAATGGATGGCAGAAATGTCAAGTTATGTATCACTAGATTTGATTTAATACAAGATTAAGGGTATAACCTTCATAAAGTCTCGGTGCCTTATATGGAATACTTCATGACTAAGGGGGTCCTGTCTGATTTGCGCCCGTCTCAGTGGACTAATCTATTCATTGTTTCATAACTTCAATGTGTGGATTAATTGTTGGAGTAGAGGACCTTGTGCATTTCAGGTAAAATAACAACTCAATGTTTATATCCCAGGACAAATTAGCTAGCAACAGCAAGCTAGCTAAATAGGACAAATTAGCTAGCAAAGGCAAGCTAACTAGCTAAATTGCCATAAATGTTTATTGCTTTTCGACCTGTTCCCAAATTAATATAATTGGTTCAGAGTTTGTTTTGATATTTTAACCTGCGTGTCGTAATCGCGTTTGGTGTAGGGGGACAAAATAAATGTATGCACGATGGCGCAAGCGCGCAGCCGGTTTGGGTACCGTGTCATTGTCATCGCGATGGACCGAGCTAGCTAGTAACTTAAAGGAAATATTCCAACATTTTGAATGTTAATATTGTTTTTTTTGCAGCAGAGCGATTTTCTATCGATTCCCAGCGTCAGTTCATGTTTTCATGTGCGGGGCGCAACTTTCACTGGGGATGGTGGGGACATAAGCCCCCCAAACTTTAAAAATGTATTTTTAGCTAGCTACCTCACTATATTCAGCAATTATTTTTGCCTCGATCACACTAGACCTGAATCAAACGATGAAACCAGCGGCCAAACGATTGAAGACTGATATTCTGACATTTTTTCAGCGCAATGTGAGTTTTTATTTTAATCAGTATAGCAATGTAATTGATCTGTCAGTTTCCCTAGCTAATTCCCTACTTTTCACACTGACACGGTATAAACAGCTCTACAGGCTACACTGTCATGGTGCACAATCAGTACACAACATTATGCTCATCAGGGTCAGACAGCCAGGGAAGACCAGTCTACAGAGCTCAGGTATATATTATAACAATCAGTGAATGGATACAAAGTTCCATCTTGAGTTGATGGGTAAGCTACAGTCTGGGATCTGGGAATAATGGTCAGTTCGACTATTGAACCATTCATTATATTCTTGGATAATGTATAAATGTACACCAATGAAATTCTTTGTCATGCCTCATCTGAGCAGGATTAGATGGTGACAGGGGTCTCAGCAGGGTCATGCAACCAGAGAAGCACTAAGGTGACCTTTTGCAGATACATTATTCTCTCAGTGCAAACACTGGACAAGCCAGAAGCTTCAAAGATTTAAAATAGTTTGTCTGTCTGATGAACCTTAAGTTGATTTCCAAACGGTATTGAAAGGTTGATAGAGGCTTTTTCCCGATTACACAAAACATGTCAAAGAAAAATGTGAGGAAGACCAGAGAGATACTATTGATGATGGATACAGATATGTTTGAATGCCCAGTCATGTTCATATCATCTCAGACAGAACATACTACAGTATATGCCACAGAAATGTAAATCCTCTGCTGAAGGTGTAAAACACAACAGGGGACATTTGGAAAGTATTCAGACCCCTTCCCTTTTTCCACTGTTCGGTTACAGCCTTATTCTAAAATTGATAAAATAAATACAAATCCTCAAATCTACACACAGTACCCCATAAATGACAAAACGAAAACAGGTTTTTAAGAGAGATTTTTTTTATTTTATATAAACTGGGAGACTAGTCAGGATCGAGGGAAAGATGAACAGAGCGCTCCAGAGCGCTCAGGACCTCAGATTGGGGCAAAGGTTCACCTCCCACCAAGACAATGACTAAGCACACAGCCAATACAACACAGGAATGACTTCGAGACAAGTCTCTGAATGTCCTTGAGAGGCCCAGCCAGAGCTCGGACTTGAACATCTCTGGAGAGACCTGAAAATATCTGTGCAGCGATGCTCCCCATCCAACCTGACAGAGCTTGAGAGTGTGGATGAGGCATGACAAAGAATTTCATTGGTGTACATTTATACATTATCCAAGAATATAATGAATGGTTCAATAGTCGAACTGACCATTATTCCCGTGTGGCTCAGTTGGTAGAGCATGGCGCTTGCAACGCCAGGGTTGTGGGTTCATTCCCCACGGGGGGACCAGGATGAATATGTATGAACTTTCCAATTTGTAAGTCGCTCTGGATAAGAGCGTCTGCTAAATGACTTAAATGTAAATGTAAATGTAAAATGAGAGGATCTGCAGAGAAGAATGGGAGAAACTCCCCAAATACAGGTGTGCCAAGCTTGTAGCGTCATACCCAAGAAGACTCAAGGCTGTAATCACTTCCAAAGGTGCTTCAACAAAGTACTTAGTAAAGGGACGAAATACTTATGTAAATGTGATGTTTGTTGTTTATTAGCAAAAAATAAATAACTTTTTGTTTTGTCATTATTGGGTATTGTGTGTAGAGTGGTAAGGGGGAAAAACAATGTCATCCCTTTTAGAATAAGGCTGTAACGTAACAAAATGTGGGGAAAAGGGGTCTGAATACTTTCCGAATGCACTGTATTTGCAGGTTATGATCTTGTTGGTTGAATTCTGGCAGAGTATGTTCTTTTATCTCAGCATGTCTACAGATTCTCCCTGTTTTCGTTTGCTTGGAAATGTTGATACTGGAGACTGTTATCACAAGAAACTGTTTAACTTAGCATTTATAGCGGCTAAGAAATGCATTGCCATTAATTGGAAGGTTGGTTATCCACCCACAATGTAACAATGGATGGCAGAAATGTCAAGTTATGTATCACTAGATTTGATTTAATACAAGATTAAGGGTATAACCTTCATAAAGTCTCGGTGCCTTATATGGAATACTTCATGACTAAGGGGGTCCTGTCTGATTTGCGCCCGTCTCAGTGGACTAATCTATTCATTGTTTCATAACTTCAATGTGTGGATTAATTGTTGGAGTAGAGGACCTTGTGCATTTCAGGTAAAATAACAACTCAATGTTTATATCCCAGGACAAATTAGCTAGCAACAGCAAGCTAGCTAAATAGGACAAATTAGCTAGCAAAGGCAAGCTAACTAGCTAAATTGCCATAAATGTTTATTGCTTTTCGACCTGTTCCCAAATTAATATAATTGGTTCAGAGTTTGTTTTGATATTTTAACCTGCGTGTCGTAATCGCGTTTGGTGTAGGGGGACAAAATAAATGTATGCACGATGGCGCAAGCGCGCAGCCGGTTTGGGTACCGTGTCATTGTCATCGCGATGGACCGAGCTAGCTAGTAACTTAAAGGAAATATTCCAACATTTTGAATGTTAATATTGTTTTTTTTGCAGCAGAGCGATTTTCTATCGATTCCCAGCGTCAGTTCATGTTTTCATGTGCGGGGCGCAACTTTCACTGGGGATGGTGGGGACATAAGCCCCCCAAACTTTAAAAATGTATTTTTAGCTAGCTACCTCACTATATTCAGCAATTATTTTTGCCTCGATCACACTAGACCTGAATCAAACGATGAAACCAGCGGCCAAACGATTGAAGACTGATATTCTGACATTTTTTCAGCGCAATGTGAGTTTTTATTTTAATCAGTATAGCAATGTAATTGATCTGTCAGTTTCCCTAGCTAATTCCCTACTTTTCACACTGACACGGTATAAACAGCTCTACAGGCTACACTGTCATGGTGCACAATCAGTACACAACATTATGCTCATCAGGGTCAGACAGCCAGGGAAGACCAGTCTACAGAGCTCAGGTATATATTATAACAATCAGTGAATGGATACAAAGTTCCATCTTGAGTTGATGGGTAAGCTACAGTCTGGGATCTGGGAATAATGGTCAGTTCGACTATTGAACCATTCATTATATTCTTGGATAATGTATAAATGTACACCAATGAAATTCTTTGTCATGCCTCATCTGAGCAGGATTAGATGGTGACAGGGGTCTCAGCAGGGTCATGCAACCAGAGAAGCACTAAGGTGACCTTTTGCAGATACATTATTCTCTCAGTGCAAACACTGGACAAGCCAGAAGCTTCAAAGATTTAAAATAGTTTGTCTGTCTGATGAACCTTAAGTTGATTTCCAAACGGTATTGAAAGGTTGATAGAGGCTTTTTCCCGATTACACAAAACATGTCAAAGAAAAATGTGAGGAAGACCAGAGAGATACTATTGATGATGGATACAGATATGTTTGAATGCCCAGTCATGTTCATATCATCTCAGACAGAACATACTACAGTATATGCCACAGAAATGTAAATCCTCTGCTGAAGGTGTAAAACACAACAGGGGACATTTGGAAAGTATTCAGACCCCTTCCCTTTTTCCACTGTTCGGTTACAGCCTTATTCTAAAATTGATAAAATAAATACAAATCCTCAAATCTACACACAGTACCCCATAAATGACAAAACGAAAACAGGTTTTTAAGAGAGATTTTTTTTATTTTATATAAACTGGGAGACTAGTCAGGATCGAGGGAAAGATGAACAGAGCGCTCCAGAGCGCTCAGGACCTCAGATTGGGGCAAAGGTTCACCTCCCACCAAGACAATGACTAAGCACACAGCCAATACAACACAGGAATGACTTCGAGACAAGTCTCTGAATGTCCTTGAGAGGCCCAGCCAGAGCTCGGACTTGAACATCTCTGGAGAGACCTGAAAATATCTGTGCAGCGATGCTCCCCATCCAACCTGACAGAGCTTGAGAGGATCTGCAGAGAAGAATGGGAGAAACTCCCCAAATACAGGTGTGCCAAGCTTGTAGCATCATACCCAAGAAGACTCAAGGCTGTAATCACTTCCAAAGGTGCTTCAACAAAGTACTTAGTAAAGGGACGAAATACTTATGTAAATGTGATGTTTGTTGTTTATTAGCAAAAAATAAATAACTTTTTGTTTTGTCATTATTGGGTATTGTGTGTAGAGTGGTAAGGGGGAAAAACAATGTCATCCCTTTTAGAATAAGGCTGTAACGTAACAAAATGTGGGGAAAAGGGGTCTGAATACTTTCCGAATGCACTGTATTTGCAGGTTATGATCTTGTTGGTTGAATTCTGGCAGAGTATGTTCTTTTATCTCAGCATGTCTACAGATTCTCCCTGTTTTCGTTTGCTTGGAAATGTTGATACTGGAGACTGTTATCACAAGAAACTGTTTAACTTAGCATTTATAGCGGCTAAGAAATGCATTGCCATTAATTGGAAGGTTGGTTATCCACCCACAATGTAACAATGGATGGCAGAAATGTCAAGTTATGTATCACTAGATTTGATTTAATACAAGATTAAGGGTATAACCTTCATAAAGTCTCGGTGCCTTATATGGAATACTTCATGACTAAGGGGGTCCTGTCTGATTTGCGCCCGTCTCAGTGGACTAATCTATTCATTGTTTCATAACTTCAATGTGTGGATTAATTGTTGGAGTAGAGGACCTTGTGCATTTCAGGTAAAATAACAACTCAATGTTTATATCCCAGGACAAATTAGCTAGCAACAGCAAGCTAGCTAAATAGGACAAATTAGCTAGCAAAGGCAAGCTAACTAGCTAAATTGCCATAAATGTTTATTGCTTTTCGACCTGTTCCCAAATTAATATAATTGGTTCAGAGTTTGTTTTGATATTTTAACCTGCGTGTCGTAATCGCGTTTGGTGTAGGGGGACAAAATAAATGTATGCACGATGGCGCAAGCGCGCAGCCGGTTTGGGTACCGTGTCATTGTCATCGCGATGGACCGAGCTAGCTAGTAACTTAAAGGAAATATTCCAACATTTTGAATGTTAATATTGTTTTTTTTGCAGCAGAGCGATTTTCTATCGATTCCCAGCGTCAGTTCATGTTTTCATGTGCGGGGCGCAACTTTCACTGGGGATGGTGGGGACATAAGCCCCCCAAACTTTAAAAATGTATTTTTAGCTAGCTACCTCACTATATTCAGCAATTATTTTTGCCTCGATCACACTAGACCTGAATCAAACGATGAAACCAGCGGCCAAACGATTGAAGACTGATATTCTGACATTTTTTCAGCGCAATGTGAGTTTTTATTTTAATCAGTATAGCAATGTAATTGATCTGTCAGTTTCCCTAGCTAATTCCCTACTTTTCACACTGACACGGTATAAACAGCTCTACAGGCTACACTGTCATGGTGCACAATCAGTACACAACATTATGCTCATCAGGGTCAGACAGCCAGGGAAGACCAGTCTACAGAGCTCAGGTATATATTATAACAATCAGTGAATGGATACAAAGTTCCATCTTGAGTTGATGGGTAAGCTACAGTCTGGGATCTGGGAATAATGGTCAGTTCGACTATTGAACCATTCATTATATTCTTGGATAATGTATAAATGTACACCAATGAAATTCTTTGTCATGCCTCATCTGAGCAGGATTAGATGGTGACAGGGGTCTCAGCAGGGTCATGCAACCAGAGAAGCACTAAGGTGACCTTTTGCAGATACATTATTCTCTCAGTGCAAACACTGGACAAGCCAGAAGCTTCAAAGATTTAAAATAGTTTGTCTGTCTGATGAACCTTAAGTTGATTTCCAAACGGTATTGAAAGGTTGATAGAGGCTTTTTCCCGATTACACAAAACATGTCAAAGAAAAATGTGAGGAAGACCAGAGAGATACTATTGATGATGGATACAGATATGTTTGAATGCCCAGTCATGTTCATATCATCTCAGACAGAACATACTACAGTATATGCCACAGAAATGTAAATCCTCTGCTGAAGGTGTAAAACACAACAGGGGACATTTGGAAAGTATTCAGACCCCTTCCCTTTTTCCACTGTTCGGTTACAGCCTTATTCTAAAATTGATAAAATAAATACAAATCCTCAAATCTACACACAGTACCCCATAAATGACAAAACGAAAACAGGTTTTTAAGAGAGATTTTTTTTATTTTATATAAACTGGGAGACTAGTCAGGATCGAGGGAAAGATGAACAGAGCGCTCCAGAGCGCTCAGGACCTCAGATTGGGGCAAAGGTTCACCTCCCACCAAGACAATGACTAAGCACACAGCCAATACAACACAGGAATGACTTCGAGACAAGTCTCTGAATGTCCTTGAGAGGCCCAGCCAGAGCTCGGACTTGAACATCTCTGGAGAGACCTGAAAATATCTGTGCAGCGATGCTCCCCATCCAACCTGACAGAGCTTGAGAGGATCTGCAGAGAAGAATGGGAGAAACTCCCCAAATACAGGTGTGCCAAGCTTGTAGCATCATACCCAAGAAGACTCAAGGCTGTAATCACTTCCAAAGGTGCTTCAACAAAGTACTTAGTAAAGGGACGAAATACTTATGTAAATGTGATGTTTGTTGTTTATTAGCAAAAAATAAATAACTTTTTGTTTTGTCATTATTGGGTATTGTGTGTAGAGTGGTAAGGGGGAAAAACAATGTCATCCCTTTTAGAATAAGGCTGTAACGTAACAAAATGTGGGGAAAAGGGGTCTGAATACTTTCCGAATGCACTGTATTTGCAGGTTATGATCTTGTTGGTTGAATTCTGGCAGAGTATGTTCTTTTATCTCAGCATGTCTACAGATTCTCCCTGTTTTCGTTTGCTTGGAAATGTTGATACTGGAGACTGTTATCACAAGAAACTGTTTAACTTAGCATTTATAGCGGCTAAGAAATGCATTGCCATTAATTGGAAGGTTGGTTATCCACCCACAATGTAACAATGGATGGCAGAAATGTCAAGTTATGTATCACTAGATTTGATTTAATACAAGATTAAGGGTATAACCTTCATAAAGTCTCGGTGCCTTATATGGAATACTTCATGACTAAGGGGGTCCTGTCTGATTTGCGCCCGTCTCAGTGGACTAATCTATTCATTGTTTCATAACTTCAATGTGTGGATTAATTGTTGGAGTAGAGGACCTTGTGCATTTCAGGTAAAATAACAACTCAATGTTTATATCCCAGGACAAATTAGCTAGCAACAGCAAGCTAGCTAAATAGGACAAATTAGCTAGCAAAGGCAAGCTAACTAGCTAAATTGCCATAAATGTTTATTGCTTTTCGACCTGTTCCCAAATTAATATAATTGGTTCAGAGTTTGTTTTGATATTTTAACCTGCGTGTCGTAATCGCGTTTGGTGTAGGGGGACAAAATAAATGTATGCACGATGGCGCAAGCGCGCAGCCGGTTTGGGTACCGTGTCATTGTCATCGCGATGGACCGAGCTAGCTAGTAACTTAAAGGAAATATTCCAACATTTTGAATGTTAATATTGTTTTTTTTGCAGCAGAGCGATTTTCTATCGATTCCCAGCGTCAGTTCATGTTTTCATGTGCGGGGCGCAACTTTCACTGGGGATGGTGGGGACATAAGCCCCCCAAACTTTAAAAATGTATTTTTAGCTAGCTACCTCACTATATTCAGCAATTATTTTTGCCTCGATCACACTAGACCTGAATCAAACGATGAAACCAGCGGCCAAACGATTGAAGACTGATATTCTGACATTTTTTCAGCGCAATGTGAGTTTTTATTTTAATCAGTATAGCAATGTAATTGATCTGTCAGTTTCCCTAGCTAATTCCCTACTTTTCACACTGACACGGTATAAACAGCTCTACAGGCTACACTGTCATGGTGCACAATCAGTACACAACATTATGCTCATCAGGGTCAGACAGCCAGGGAAGACCAGTCTACAGAGCTCAGGTATATATTATAACAATCAGTGAATGGATACAAAGTTCCATCTTGAGTTGATGGGTAAGCTACAGTCTGGGATCTGGGAATAATGGTCAGTTCGACTATTGAACCATTCATTATATTCTTGGATAATGTATAAATGTACACCAATGAAATTCTTTGTCATGCCTCATCTGAGCAGGATTAGATGGTGACAGGGGTCTCAGCAGGGTCATGCAACCAGAGAAGCACTAAGGTGACCTTTTGCAGATACATTATTCTCTCAGTGCAAACACTGGACAAGCCAGAAGCTTCAAAGATTTAAAATAGTTTGTCTGTCTGATGAACCTTAAGTTGATTTCCAAACGGTATTGAAAGGTTGATAGAGGCTTTTTCCCGATTACACAAAACATGTCAAAGAAAAATGTGAGGAAGACCAGAGAGATACTATTGATGATGGATACAGATATGTTTGAATGCCCAGTCATGTTCATATCATCTCAGACAGAACATACTACAGTATATGCCACAGAAATGTAAATCCTCTGCTGAAGGTGTAAAACACAACAGGGGACATTTGGAAAGTATTCAGACCCCTTCCCTTTTTCCACTGTTCGGTTACAGCCTTATTCTAAAATTGATAAAATAAATACAAATCCTCAAATCTACACACAGTACCCCATAAATGACAAAACGAAAACAGGTTTTTAAGAGAGATTTTTTTTATTTTATATAAACTGGGAGACTAGTCAGGATCGAGGGAAAGATGAACAGAGCGCTCCAGAGCGCTCAGGACCTCAGATTGGGGCAAAGGTTCACCTCCCACCAAGACAATGACTAAGCACACAGCCAATACAACACAGGAATGACTTCGAGACAAGTCTCTGAATGTCCTTGAGAGGCCCAGCCAGAGCTCGGACTTGAACATCTCTGGAGAGACCTGAAAATATCTGTGCAGCGATGCTCCCCATCCAACCTGACAGAGCTTGAGAGTGTGGATGAGGCATGACAAAGAATTTCATTGGTGTACATTTATACATTATCCAAGAATATAATGAATGGTTCAATAGTCGAACTGACCATTATTCCCGTGTGGCTCAGTTGGTAGAGCATGGCGCTTGCAACGCCAGGGTTGTGGGTTCATTCCCCACGGGGGGACCAGGATGAATATGTATGAACTTTCCAATTTGTAAGTCGCTCTGGATAAGAGCGTCTGCTAAATGACTTAAATGTAAATGTAAATGTAAAATGAGAGGATCTGCAGAGAAGAATGGGAGAAACTCCCCAAATACAGGTGTGCCAAGCTTGTAGCGTCATACCCAAGAAGACTCAAGGCTGTAATCACTTCCAAAGGTGCTTCAACAAAGTACTTAGTAAAGGGACGAAATACTTATGTAAATGTGATGTTTGTTGTTTATTAGCAAAAAATAAATAACTTTTTGTTTTGTCATTATTGGGTATTGTGTGTAGAGTGGTAAGGGGGAAAAACAATGTCATCCCTTTTAGAATAAGGCTGTAACGTAACAAAATGTGGGGAAAAGGGGTCTGAATACTTTCCGAATGCACTGTATTTGCAGGTTATGATCTTGTTGGTTGAATTCTGGCAGAGTATGTTCTTTTATCTCAGCATGTCTACAGATTCTCCCTGTTTTCGTTTGCTTGGAAATGTTGATACTGGAGACTGTTATCACAAGAAACTGTTTAACTTAGCATTTATAGCGGCTAAGAAATGCATTGCCATTAATTGGAAGGTTGGTTATCCACCCACAATGTAACAATGGATGGCAGAAATGTCAAGTTATGTATCACTAGATTTGATTTAATACAAGATTAAGGGTATAACCTTCATAAAGTCTCGGTGCCTTATATGGAATACTTCATGACTAAGGGGGTCCTGTCTGATTTGCGCCCGTCTCAGTGGACTAATCTATTCATTGTTTCATAACTTCAATGTGTGGATTAATTGTTGGAGTAGAGGACCTTGTGCATTTCAGGTAAAATAACAACTCAATGTTTATATCCCAGGACAAATTAGCTAGCAACAGCAAGCTAGCTAAATAGGACAAATTAGCTAGCAAAGGCAAGCTAACTAGCTAAATTGCCATAAATGTTTATTGCTTTTCGACCTGTTCCCAAATTAATATAATTGGTTCAGAGTTTGTTTTGATATTTTAACCTGCGTGTCGTAATCGCGTTTGGTGTAGGGGGACAAAATAAATGTATGCACGATGGCGCAAGCGCGCAGCCGGTTTGGGTACCGTGTCATTGTCATCGCGATGGACCGAGCTAGCTAGTAACTTAAAGGAAATATTCCAACATTTTGAATGTTAATATTGTTTTTTTTGCAGCAGAGCGATTTTCTATCGATTCCCAGCGTCAGTTCATGTTTTCATGTGCGGGGCGCAACTTTCACTGGGGATGGTGGGGACATAAGCCCCCCAAACTTTAAAAATGTATTTTTAGCTAGCTACCTCACTATATTCAGCAATTATTTTTGCCTCGATCACACTAGACCTGAATCAAACGATGAAACCAGCGGCCAAACGATTGAAGACTGATATTCTGACATTTTTTCAGCGCAATGTGAGTTTTTATTTTAATCAGTATAGCAATGTAATTGATCTGTCAGTTTCCCTAGCTAATTCCCTACTTTTCACACTGACACGGTATAAACAGCTCTACAGGCTACACTGTCATGGTGCACAATCAGTACACAACATTATGCTCATCAGGGTCAGACAGCCAGGGAAGACCAGTCTACAGAGCTCAGGTATATATTATAACAATCAGTGAATGGATACAAAGTTCCATCTTGAGTTGATGGGTAAGCTACAGTCTGGGATCTGGGAATAATGGTCAGTTCGACTATTGAACCATTCATTATATTCTTGGATAATGTATAAATGTACACCAATGAAATTCTTTGTCATGCCTCATCTGAGCAGGATTAGATGGTGACAGGGGTCTCAGCAGGGTCATGCAACCAGAGAAGCACTAAGGTGACCTTTTGCAGATACATTATTCTCTCAGTGCAAACACTGGACAAGCCAGAAGCTTCAAAGATTTAAAATAGTTTGTCTGTCTGATGAACCTTAAGTTGATTTCCAAACGGTATTGAAAGGTTGATAGAGGCTTTTTCCCGATTACACAAAACATGTCAAAGAAAAATGTGAGGAAGACCAGAGAGATACTATTGATGATGGATACAGATATGTTTGAATGCCCAGTCATGTTCATATCATCTCAGACAGAACATACTACAGTATATGCCACAGAAATGTAAATCCTCTGCTGAAGGTGTAAAACACAACAGGGGACATTTGGAAAGTATTCAGACCCCTTCCCTTTTTCCACTGTTCGGTTACAGCCTTATTCTAAAATTGATAAAATAAATACAAATCCTCAAATCTACACACAGTACCCCATAAATGACAAAACGAAAACAGGTTTTTAAGAGAGATTTTTTTTATTTTATATAAACTGGGAGACTAGTCAGGATCGAGGGAAAGATGAACAGAGCGCTCCAGAGCGCTCAGGACCTCAGATTGGGGCAAAGGTTCACCTCCCACCAAGACAATGACTAAGCACACAGCCAATACAACACAGGAATGACTTCGAGACAAGTCTCTGAATGTCCTTGAGAGGCCCAGCCAGAGCTCGGACTTGAACATCTCTGGAGAGACCTGAAAATATCTGTGCAGCGATGCTCCCCATCCAACCTGACAGAGCTTGAGAGGATCTGCAGAGAAGAATGGGAGAAACTCCCCAAATACAGGTGTGCCAAGCTTGTAGCATCATACCCAAGAAGACTCAAGGCTGTAATCACTTCCAAAGGTGCTTCAACAAAGTACTTAGTAAAGGGACGAAATACTTATGTAAATGTGATGTTTGTTGTTTATTAGCAAAAAATAAATAACTTTTTGTTTTGTCATTATTGGGTATTGTGTGTAGAGTGGTAAGGGGGAAAAACAATGTCATCCCTTTTAGAATAAGGCTGTAACGTAACAAAATGTGGGGAAAAGGGGTCTGAATACTTTCCGAATGCACTGTATTTGCAGGTTATGATCTTGTTGGTTGAATTCTGGCAGAGTATGTTCTTTTATCTCAGCATGTCTACAGATTCTCCCTGTTTTCGTTTGCTTGGAAATGTTGATACTGGAGACTGTTATCACAAGAAACTGTTTAACTTAGCATTTATAGCGGCTAAGAAATGCATTGCCATTAATTTGAAGGTTGGTTATCCAACAACAATGACACAATGGATGGCAGAAATGTCAAGTTATGTATCATTAGATTTGATTTATTACAAGATTAAGGGTATAACCTTCATAAAGTCTCGGTGCCTTATATGGAATACTTCATGACTAAGGGGGTCCTGTCTGATTTGCGCCCGTCTCAGTGGACTAATCTATTCATTGTTTCATAACTTCAATGTGTGGATTAATTGTTGGAGTAGAGGACCTTGTGCATTTCAGGTAAAATAACAACTCAATGTTTATATCCCAGGACAAATTAGCTAGCAACAGCAAGCTAGCTAAATAGGACAAATTAGCTAGCAAAGGCAAGCTAACTAGCTAAATTGCCATAAATGTTTATTGCTTTTCGACCTGTTCCCAAATTAATATAATTGGTTCAGAGTTTGTTTTGATATTTTAACCTGCGTGTCGTAATCGCGTTTGGTGTAGGGGGACAAAATAAATGTATGCACGATGGCGCAAGCGCGCAGCCGGTTTGGGTACCGTGTCATTGTCATCGCGATGGACCGAGCTAGCTAGTAACTTAAAGGAAATATTCCAACATTTTGAATGTTAATATTGTTTTTTTTGCAGCAGAGCGATTTTCTATCGATTCCCAGCGTCAGTTCATGTTTTCATGTGCGGGGCGCAACTTTCACTGGGGATGGTGGGGACATAAGCCCCCCAAACTTTAAAAATGTATTTTTAGCTAGCTACCTCACTATATTCAGCAATTATTTTTGCCTCGATCACACTAGACCTGAATCAAACGATGAAACCAGCGGCCAAACGATTGAAGACTGATATTCTGACATTTTTTCAGCGCAATGTGAGTTTTTATTTTAATCAGTATAGCAATGTAATTGATCTGTCAGTTTCCCTAGCTAATTCCCTACTTTTCACACTGACACGGTATAAACAGCTCTACAGGCTACACTGTCATGGTGCACAATCAGTACACAACATTATGCTCATCAGGGTCAGACAGCCAGGGAAGACCAGTCTACAGAGCTCAGGTATATATTATAACAATCAGTGAATGGATACAAAGTTCCATCTTGAGTTGATGGGTAAGCTACAGTCTGGGATCTGGGAATAATGGTCAGTTCGACTATTGAACCATTCATTATATTCTTGGATAATGTATAAATGTACACCAATGAAATTCTTTGTCATGCCTCATCTGAGCAGGATTAGATGGTGACAGGGGTCTCAGCAGGGTCATGCAACCAGAGAAGCACTAAGGTGACCTTTTGCAGATACATTATTCTCTCAGTGCAAACACTGGACAAGCCAGAAGCTTCAAAGATTTAAAATAGTTTGTCTGTCTGATGAACCTTAAGTTGATTTCCAAACGGTATTGAAAGGTTGATAGAGGCTTTTTCCCGATTACACAAAACATGTCAAAGAAAAATGTGAGGAAGACCAGAGAGATACTATTGATGATGGATACAGATATGTTTGAATGCCCAGTCATGTTCATATCATCTCAGACAGAACATACTACAGTATATGCCACAGAAATGTAAATCCTCTGCTGAAGGTGTAAAACACAACAGGGGACATTTGGAAAGTATTCAGACCCCTTCCCTTTTTCCACTGTTCGGTTACAGCCTTATTCTAAAATTGATAAAATAAATACAAATCCTCAAATCTACACACAGTACCCCATAAATGACAAAACGAAAACAGGTTTTTAAGAGAGATTTTTTTTATTTTATATAAACTGGGAGACTAGTCAGGATCGAGGGAAAGATGAACAGAGCGCTCCAGAGCGCTCAGGACCTCAGATTGGGGCAAAGGTTCACCTCCCACCAAGACAATGACTAAGCACACAGCCAATACAACACAGGAATGACTTCGAGACAAGTCTCTGAATGTCCTTGAGAGGCCCAGCCAGAGCTCGGACTTGAACATCTCTGGAGAGACCTGAAAATATCTGTGCAGCGATGCTCCCCATCCAACCTGACAGAGCTTGAGAGGATCTGCAGAGAAGAATGGGAGAAACTCCCCAAATACAGGTGTGCCAAGCTTGTAGCATCATACCCAAGAAGACTCAAGGCTGTAATCACTTCCAAAGGTGCTTCAACAAAGTACTTAGTAAAGGGACGAAATACTTATGTAAATGTGATGTTTGTTGTTTATTAGCAAAAAATAAATAACTTTTTGTTTTGTCATTATTGGGTATTGTGTGTAGAGTGGTAAGGGGGAAAAACAATGTCATCCCTTTTAGAATAAGGCTGTAACGTAACAAAATGTGGGGAAAAGGGGTCTGAATACTTTCCGAATGCACTGTATTTGCAGGTTATGATCTTGTTGGTTGAATTCTGGCAGAGTATGTTCTTTTATCTCAGCATGTCTACAGATTCTCCCTGTTTTCGTTTGCTTGGAAATGTTGATACTGGAGACTGTTATCACAAGAAACTGTTTAACTTAGCATTTATAGCGGCTAAGAAATGCATTGCCATTAATTGGAAGGTTGGTTATCCACCCACAATGTAACAATGGATGGCAGAAATGTCAAGTTATGTATCACTAGATTTGATTTAATACAAGATTAAGGGTATAACCTTCATAAAGTCTCGGTGCCTTATATGGAATACTTCATGACTAAGGGGGTCCTGTCTGATTTGCGCCCGTCTCAGTGGACTAATCTATTCATTGTTTCATAACTTCAATG
>NC_092106.1:37987137-38025359 GCF_045679555.1 Salvelinus alpinus | reverse complement strand
ATTTTTTGCTGTGTCATCAAGAGTGTGCAATGCTGTCATCAATGCAAAGGGTGGCTACATCGAATAATCTCAAATATAAAATATATTTAGATTTGTTTAACACTTTTTTGGTTACTACATGGTTACTACATGATTCCATGTGTGTTTTGATGTTTTCACTATTATTCTACAATGTAGAAAAGTAAAACTATAATCCCTGGAATGAGTAGGTGTCCAAACTTCTGACTGGTACTGTATATCACCAGCAGTAGCCTACATTTACTGTAAATTCCCATAATTTCTACTCTACAATGTTTGATTGAGGTAATTTCTGTTAATGCATTCAATATATTATCAGAGCCTAAAACTAGGGGGGCAAAGTAAATCCGCCCCCCCCTTTTCATGGTATCTAATTGGTAGTTACAGTCTTGTCTCATTGCTGCAACGGGAGAGGCGAAGGTCGAGAGCCGTGCTTCCTCCGAAACACGACCCAGCCAAACCGCACTGCTTCTTGACACAATGCCCGCCTAACCCAGAAGCCAGCCGCACCAATGTGTCGGAGGAAACACCGTACACCTGGCAACCGTGGCAGCGTGCATGCGCCGGGCCTGCCACACGAGTCGCTAGAGCACGATGGGACAAAGAAATCTCGGCCTGCCAAACCCTCTCCATATCCAAGATGGCGTGGCAGTCAGACGTCTTCGTCTTGTCGTGTATATATCTTTTTTCTTCGCATATATTTTTGATTTTTTTACATTTTTCTTAACCTCAACTTCAACATACTCTCCTGCAATCCGCCTCACCCAATGTGGTATGGATCTGCTATTTTCTTTACTTTAGAACCGGAACCCCCAACAGAAGCTAGCCAGCTAACTAGCTAATAGCTAGTAGTCAGCTAGCGGTCATCAGCTAACCTTTAGCCCGGACAACTCTTGCCAGTCTGCACAGCGCGATTCAAACCATATTGGAGCATATAGATTCCTACCGCAAGCTCTGAACCTTTTCATCTGGATCATCGCAGCTCCAAATGTCCACTCCTGGCTAACGTCTCTGTCCCGAAGCAAGCACCAATTAGCCTGGAGCTAGCCTATGCTAGGCCCATCTCCCGGCTAGCTGAAGAGGTCCATAAGCCACTCCATGGGCTACAATACCTATTTTGCCAATTGCCCTGGACCCCTCTTACTGCCGATACGGAGCCCCGCCGATCCATCACGACTGGACTACCGACGTAATCTGCCCGAGGGGGTTTATCAACTGGCTCCTCCGTCGCGACATCCTCTGAATACCCATCTGCTAGCCGCGGCCCGCTAGCCGTCTAGAGCATATCGAACTGTTAGCTGAAGATGCCCATCGGCCAATTTCTTGGGCCACTATACCTATTTTGCCAATTGGCCTGGACCCTTTTATTACACGGAGCCCTGCCGATCCATCACGACTGGTCTGCCGACGTAACCGCACGAGGGGCTACGACAGACTTCTTCCGTCGCGACGTCCCTCTAAGGCCCTTCTGCTAGCTTGCTAACCCCGGCCCGCTAGCTGTCAATCACCATGTCTCCAGCCCGCCTAGCTACTCACTGGACCCCTATGATCACTCGGCTACGCATACCTCTCCCTAATGTCAATATGCCTTGTCCATTGCTGTTTTAGTTAGTGACAATTGCCTTATTTCACTGTAGAGCCTCTAGCCCTGCTCAATACGCCTTGGCTAACCCTTTAGTTCCACCTCCCAATAATGCAGTGACGTCACCTGGTTTAAATGATGTTTCTAGAGACAATATCTCTCTCGTCACTCAATGCATAGGTTTACCTCCACTGTACTCACATCCTACCATACCTTTGTCTGTACATTATGCCTTGAATCTATTCTAACCTCTACCGTGCCCAGAAACCTTCCAAACGTACTGGAAGACCAGTTCTTATAGCCTTTAGCCGTACCCTTAGCCTACTTATCTTATGTTCCTCTGGAGATGTAGAGGTTATTCCAGGCCCTGCAGTGCCTAGCTCCACTCCCGTTCCACAGGCACTCTCATTTGTTGACTTCTGTAACCATGAAAGCCTTGGTTTCATGCATGTTAAGATTAGAAGATTAGATCCTCCATAAGTTTGTTTTATTCACTGCTTTAGCACACTCTGCCAACCCGGATGTCCTAGCCATGTCTGAATCCTGGCTTAGGAAAACCACCAAAAACCCAGAAATTTCCATCCCAAACTATAACATTTTCCGACAAGATAGAACTGCCAAAGGGGGCGGAGTTGCAATCTACTGCAGAGATAGCCTTCTATCTTACTATCCAGGTCTGTACCCAAACAATGAGCTTCCACTTTTAAAAATCCACCTTTCCAGAAACAAGTCTCTCACCGTTGCCGCTTGTTATAGACCACCTTCTGCCCCCAGCCGTGCCCTGGACACCATATGTGAATTGATTGCCCTCCATCTATCTTCATAGCTCGTGCTGTTTGGTGACCTAAACTGGGACATGCTTAACACTCCAGCCATTCTACAATCTAAGCTTGATGCCCTCAATCTCCCACAAATTATCAATGAACCTACCAGGTACCCCAAATCCGTAAACACGGGCACCCTCACAGATATCATCCTAACCAACCTGCCCTCCAAATACACCTCTGCTGTCTTCAACCAGGATCTCAGCAATCACTGCCTGCGTCTGTAATGGGTCTGCGGTCAAATGACCACCCCTCATCACTGTCAAACGCTCCCTAAAACACTTCAGCGAGCAGGCCTTTCTAATCGACCTGGCCCAAGTATTCTGGAAGTATATTGACCTCATTCCGTCAGTAAAGGATGCCTGGCTATTCTTTAAAAGTGCTTTCCTCACCATCTTAAACAAGCATGTCCCATTCAAAAAAATGTTGAACCAGGAACAGATATAGCCCTTGGTTCCCTCCAGACCTGACTGACCTCGACCAGCACAAAAACATCCTGTGGCGTTCTGCATTAGCATCGAATAGCCCCCGCGATATGTAACTTTTCAGGGAAGTTTGGAACCAATATACACAGGCAGTTAGGAAAGCAAAGGCTAGCTTTTTCAAACAGAAATTTGCATCCTGTAGCACAAAAACCCAAAAGTTCTGGGACACTGTAAAAACCATGGAGAATAAGAACACCTCCTCCCAGCTGCCCACTGCACTGAGGCTAGGAAACGCTGTCACCACCGATAAATCCATGAAAATTGAGAACTTCAATAATCATTTTTCTACGGCTGGCCATGCTTTCCACCTGGCTACCCTACCCCGGTCAACAGCCCTGCACCCCCCACAGCAACTTGCCCAAGCCTCCCCATTTTTCCTTCATCCAAATCCAGATAGCTGATGTTCTGAAAGAGCTGCAAAATCTGGACCCCTACAAATCAACCAGGCTAGACAATCTGGACCCTCTCTTTCTAAAATTATCCGGCGAAATTGTTGCAAACCCTATTACTAGCCGGTTCTACCTCACGTATCATCTGAGATCCACAAAGATTGGAAAGCTGCCGCGGTCATCCCCCTCTTCAAAAGGGGGAGACACTAGACCCAAACTGCTACAGACCTATATCTATCCTACCCTGCCTTTATAAGGTCTTCGAAAGCCAAATTAACAAACACATCACTGACCATTTCAAATCCCACCGTACCTTCTCCTCTATGCAATCTGGTTTCCGAGCTGGTCATGGGTGCACCTCAGCCACGCTCAAGGTCCTAAACGATATCATAACCGCCATCAATAAGAGACATTACTGCGCAGCCGTATTCATCGACCTGGACCAGGCTTTCGACTCTGTCAATCACCACATTCTTATCAGCAGACTCAACAGCCTTGGTTTCTCAAATGACTGCCTCGCCTGGTTCACCAACTACTTCTCAGATAGAGTTCAGTGTGTCAAATCGGAGGGCCTGTTGTCCGGACCTCTGGCAGACTCTGGGGGTGACACAGGGTTCAATTCTTGGGCTGACTCTTCTCTCTATACATCAATGATGTCGCTCTTGCTGCTGGTGATTCTCCGATCCACCTCTATTCAGACGACACCATTTTGTATACTTCTGGCCCTTCTTTGGACACTGTGTTAACTAACCTCCAAACGAGCTTCAATGCCATACAACTCTCCTTCCGTGGCCTTCAACTGCTCTTAAATGCAAGTAAAACTAAATGCATGCTCTTCAACTGATCGCTGCCCACACCTGCCCGCCCGTCCAGCATCACTACTCTGGACGGTTCGTACTTAGAATGTGTGGACAACTACAAATACCTAGGTGTCTGGTTAGACTGTAAACTCTCCTTCCAGACTCACATTAAGCATCTCCAATCCAAAATTAAATCTAGAATCGGCTTCCTATTTCGCAACAACGCATCCTTCACTCATGCTGCCAAACAGTCAGTTTTACGAGGGTATCTTACCGATCCTTGACTTCGGCGATGTCATTTACAAAATAGCCTCCAACACTCTACTCAGCAAATTGGATGCAGTCTATCACAGTGCCATCCGTTTTGTCACCAAAGCCCCATATACTACCCACCACTGACACCTGTATGCTCTTGCTGGCTGGCCCTCGCTTCATATTCGTCGCCAAACCCACTGGCTCCAGGTCATCTATAAGTCTTTGCTAGGTAAAGCCCCACCTTATCTCAGCTCACTGATCACCATAGCAGCAACCACCCATAGCACGCGCTCCAGCAGGTATATTTCACTGGTCACCCCCAAAGCCAATTCTTCCTTTGGCCGCCTTTCCTTCCAGTTCTCTGCTGCCAATGACTGGACCGAACTGCAAAAATCACTGAAGCTGGAGACTCCTATCTCCCTCACTAACTTTAAGCTCACAGATCATTGCACCTGTACATAGCCCATCTGTAAATAGCCCATCCAACTACCTCATCCCCATACTGTTATTTATTTATTTTGCTCCTTTGCATCTCTACTTGCACATTCATTTCCTGCACATCACTCCAGTGTTTAATTGCTATATTGTAATTATTTCGCCACTATGGCCTATATTGCCTTACCTCCCTTCTACTACCTCATTTGCACACACTGTATATAGACTTTTTCTATTGTATTATTGAATGTATGTTTGTTTATTCCATGTGTAACTCTGTGTTGTTGTTTGTGTTGCACTGCTTTGCTTTTTTTTGGCCAGGTCGCAGTTGTAAATGAGAACTTGTTCTCAACTAGCCTACCTGGTTAAATAAAGGTGAAATAAAATTAAAAACCCGGTCGACGCTGGGCCAATTGTGCGCTGCCTCATGGGTCTCCCAGTCACGGCCAGCTGTGACACAGCCTAGGATCGAACCTGGGTCTGTAGTGCGATGCAGTGCCTTAGTCCATTGCACCACTCAGGACGCCCCCACAAATTGATTTTAACAAACAATTGGTCCCCCAAAAAATGCAGCCCTCCGTTGAAATTCAAAATCCCGATGTGGTCCTCGAGCCAAAAAGTTTGCTCACCCCTGGCCTAAAATTTTGTTTTTGGTTCAGCAGCCACTGTGTCAAGTAGATTAAAAAAAAAAAAATGGACCAGTCACTCAGACTTTTTAACAGACAAAATATATTTTTCCCGGCTAAAATTACATCAACAAAACAAAAACAAAATTAACATGCTTTGTAATGTTTACATTTACAATGTTACATTGTTACATTTTTGTCGTTTAGCGGACACTCTTATCCAGAGCCACTTACAGTAGTGAGTGCATACATTCACACTTATGTACTGGTCCTTCGTGGGAATCGAACCCACAACCCTGTTGTTGCAAGCACCATGCTCTACCAACAGTCACATGGGACTTTTCGGTAAGACGTATTGTGGTATATTGTTTAATTTCAGATTTTTGGTGACCTGAACCTTTTAACCTAAATATCACAAAAGATACTTTTTTTTTTTTACCAACCACCTTTAACTGCACCTGTTTGAACTCGTTACCTGTATAAAAGACACCTGTCCACACACTCAATCAAACAGACTCCAACCTCTCCACAATGGCCAAGACCAGAGAGCTGTATAAGGACATCAGGAATAAAATTGTAGACCTGCACAAGGCTGGGATGGGCTACAGGACAATAGGCAAGCAGCTTGGTGAGAAGGCAACAACTGTTGGTGCAATTATTAGAAAATGGAAGAAGTTGAAGATGACGGTCAATCACCCTCGGTCTGGGGCTCCATGCAAGATCTCACCTCGTGGGGCATCAATGATCATGAGGAAGGTGAGGGATCAGCCCAGAACTACATGGCAGGACCTGTTCAATGACCTGAAGAGAGTTGGGACTACAGTCTCAAAGAAAACCATTAGTAACACACTACACCGTCATGGATTAAAATCCTGCAGCGCACGCAAGGTCCCCCTGCTAAAGCCAGCGCATGTCCAGGCCCGTCTGAAGTTTGCCAATGACCATCTGGATGATCCAGAGGAGGAATGGGAGAAGGTCATGTGGTCTGATGAGACAAAAATAGAGCTTTTTGGTCTGAACTCCACTCGCCGTGTTCGGAGAAAGAAGAAGGATGAGTACAACCCCAAGAACACCATCCCAACCGTGAAGCATGGAGGTGGAAACATCATCCTTTGGGGATGCTTTTCTGCAAAGGGGACAGGACGACTGCACTGTATTGAGGGGAGGATGGATGGGGACATGTATCGCGAGATCTTGGCCAACAACCTCCTTCCCTCAGTAAGAGCAATGAAGATGGGTCGTGGCTGGGTCTTCCAGCATGACAACGACCCGAAACACATAGCCAGGGCAACTACGGAGTGGCTCCGTAAGAAGCATCTCAAGGTCCTGGAGTGGCCTAGCCAGTCTCCAGACCTGAACCCAATAGAAAATCTTTGGAGGGAGCTGAAAGTCCGTATTGCCCAGCGACAGCCCCGAAACCTGAAGGATCTGGAGAAGGTCTGTATGGAGGAGTGGGCCAAAATCCCTGCTGCAGTGTGTGCAAACCTGGTCAAGAACTACGGGAAACGTATGATCTCTGTAATTGCAAACAAAGGTTTCTGTACCAAATATTAAGTTCTGCTTTTCTGATGTATCAAATACTTATGTCATGCAATGTCATGCAAATGAATTACTTAAAAATCATACAATGCGATTTTCTGGATTTTTGTTTTATATTCCGTCTCTCAAAGTTGAAGTGTACCTATGATAAAAAATTACAGACCTCTACATGCTTTGTAAGTAGGAAAACCTGCAAAATCGGCAGTGTTTCAAATACTTGTTCTCCCCACTGTATATCCTAACATCACTGTCGGTCAAAGACTCAACATCAAAACTCAAAAGAACAGACGACTCATTTCGCCACCCTGGTGGCGTCGCACCAAACGAAGAGAATCAAACCAGGGAATCTTCCCCTTCAGTTGGTCAACTTTTACCACTACCCCAGTAATCCCTCCTTTCAATAATGTGTTTTCTCCCACCCTGAAACCACAAATGGATCAGCCAAAAGCCAACGGCCCACTTTTTCCAAAAACTAAAGACTCATCTTTATCCTGAACCTCGGTGCATGTCTCGGGCTCCGAGAACATCACCACACCTACCACCGCCGATGCTTCGCCCTCATTCACTTCCATTTCTCCTCCTGTCTTCAGCTCACCCTGCTTACACTTTCTACCATTCTTCTTTAACAAACCATCTCCCTTTTTTCCACCATTTTTAACTGACTCAAGCGCACCCTCTTCCTCCATCTTAGAGCTCCTCTGCCCCTCTTTTCCCCTCCATTCCTACTCCGTATTCCAAGTAAACTTCTCCTTATGATAATACTGCACTTCTCCTGACATACATCTTGTTCTTGCCTTCTCAAGGGATGCCATTTAAGTCTGTCACAATCTCTGTACAATCAGCACGAACCCCTCAGGATGTAGCACTCAACAGTGCATCCCACTTATAAAGCAGCTGCTTCATCTCGATGTTCTTTATCAATAGCTACCGCAACGCTTTTCCATATCAAACAAGCGCACTCTCCCCGTTATTTTTTTATTTATTTATCGATTGGTAAAAAAAAAAAAAACTCTTGGTCGACCAATAATTTGCTTATTTGTGTCAGGGACAGCCACAGTAGAAATGCAGGAAATTAGCTTTAGATGCCTAAAACAATTCTGAGGGAGGACCCCCAGACCCACCGCCAGGTTGTCCCCACCCACTTCTAAAACTAAAGTTGCCACCCGTTCATGTGTATCTGCGCTATTGCCGTTCAAGCGGGCAGAAATTTGGCCATTATGACGTAGCATTGTATTTAAAGCCACTCACTACACTGGAAGTTAATAGGAATATGACTTTTAGATCGCAAAAACGTCTATCATGTCAGATTTCAATAATGGGCAATGTCATAACGCAGGACGTTGTCTTTTTCATATTTTTGCAATATTCCTACATTGAGAAATGTGTAATTTAACAGGAGGGTCCACCACAATTCTCATATTTGTCTGCCTCTTCAGTCCAGGGTGCATTGCATAGTGCCGTTGCGAATGTCAGACTCCACTCTCCGAGGCACATCGATCTGCAGGTTGAACATGGCGAGATTGTAGACTCCTAAATTGTTAGTTAGCTATAAAATCGCCTAAAACTGCACTAACTACTTCACATGCTGATATTGACTTTGGTATTGTGTTTAACTACGTTTGCTTTTTATCTAACTACCTAGCCAGTCCATGGAGAGAGCATTGCATTGTCGGTTTTGTAGTACACTTCAGCTGTAACAGATTTCCACGTTGCTACCAGCCTTATGACAAAATGAAACATTTATTCACATAAAATATTGTTCTCACATAGTTATTTAACACTGTAAATTAAAGGAATTAGTTATTTGAGGTGGATTTTTCCTTTAAATTAGCTCCATGGTGGCCAGATTATATATATGTGATGCGCTAAATCTGACTGCTGTCACGTTCAAAACCAATGGGAACTCAGACCTCGGGAAATCTCCAACTTCCGAGTGTTCAAGACAACTGGGAAAAGAACAAGCTCCGACTGGGAAAAATCTTTTAAATCTTCATCCAAGTCGGGAAATGTCGACAACTCGGGGAACTTTCAAGAGCTCCGGCTTTCTGAGCAGAATATCACTGACATTTCTTTCTTGCATCCTTCCGAGTTGTCTTGAAAGTAGTTCATGCTTTACAAAATGCTAATGGTGCCTTCAAGACTACTGAGAACTGGGGGGAAAACAAGGTCAAATCACGATGCCAGTGATCTCTCTTCAGGTAGGAGCTCTAGAAAGAGGCCGGAGTTTCCGAATTGAAAATCATAGTTGGATGACAGTTCGAATTTTCCAGTCGGAGCTCGTTTTTTCCGAGTTCCAAGTTGTCTTGAACGCACTGAAACCTGAGATTTCTTAGTTCCCAGCTTTAAACGCGGCATAAATTTACGTTGTTGTCAACATGTGTTTAAATCGCTTCGAGGATAACAACTAGCTACTAGTACCATTAAAATACTAAAATGTGAACGCTAGCTAACGTTAGCATAGGCAGCTAACGTTAGACAACAATAGCTGCACATGCTACAACGTCAGAGGTAGAACTCCCATTTCTCAGTGTGTCGGCAAAATAAACGACTTACTGCTGTCAGACGGAGCACTGCACAGCATCCTTCTGCTACATCTGACAAGTACTCGTGTGTTTTGATCGACATTTCTGACCCGAGAATAGCTTCTAAATAAGCACCGTATTGCAAAAAGCGCTGCCATGTTTGTAGTTACCTCATCGAGCACACTGACGTGACCTTTACATACGACGTATAAATGGGGGAATCATGGGAGATGCTGTCTTTCGATTGTGTGACTGTTTTATAAAGGATGTTCGCAAGATGGCGCTAATTGATCATTTGTTCTGTGCAAGTCGTTCATGGTTACAGTGGTGATGCTCATGAAACTGTGACATGTAGTCCTAGGTTGGAATTAGGAATTTAGTATTGTCCTCAAATTGTAAGTATCATAATATTATGTTTGTCTTACCAATACAGACAGTCTTTTCTCATGACAAAAATAAATAAATAGATTAAATTTAGATGCCATGGGTGTCAACATGTTGGAGTGCTTAAAAAAACGGCAATTATCTTTCCTTCTCTCTGCATGGTAGAATTGTGTCTGATGTAAGAATTCAGCTATTCCTATATTCAGCAATTTAGTTGTTTTTCTGCGCTGCTATGTGATGTCTGCCTATCCTTGAGGAAAAGCTTTGAGTCAGAGTACTAGACATTCCTACACTATCATTACAATGTGTTCCTGCATTGTCTGATAATAGCTATGAAATCTGTCTGGATGATAGGGAACACACACACACACTTTCTCATGCAGACATACAAAACACTTTCTCATGAAGACATACAAAACAAAATGTAGACATCTACAAAAACATACGCACGTAACGTTGCACTTTAGCACAGATTTACTGTCAAACACCTTATGATTTGGTCTGTAAAAAACGTCTCCAAGTATTTTTGAAACATTCTTAATAATAAATGGTCGTGGGATAGATTCTAGAGCAATATTTTTGTATGAAAACTTTAAGGAAGTCACAAACATTTTGTTAGATAATTATTCATTCTGACCCATAAGTCAGCAACTGAATGGAAAGTTCTATAATGGTAGGCAATTGAATATTCATTGTGCACTATAGTGTATTCCACAATAAAAGGAGAGCGAAACCAAGGAGACTGTTTTTGGACTGTTGAATATCTATTCATTGAGAAAGAATAGGCTAGCTTTGGCAGACATTCTCTGGTCGTCCCAGGTAACATGTAGGAGTGAAGCCTTGATCACTGCTTAGATCTTCTAGAGCGGGATTATGAAAGACCAGGTGGCTATCGCTCACAGTGAGCCCACGGCACACACACACACACACTCACAAGCCACCAGCAAATTATACAGTCACGTAACCAGAGATACCTATCTGTACGTCATCATGAAAAACAGCATGTGTCACACATAAATCCTTCCCCCAGGGAAGGGCTAGACAAGAGATGGGGGATGTAAGATAGAGCAGGGTAAGGTGTGTGTTTGTCAGTAATGACATGATGTGTAGCACAGCAGAGTAAAGCAGGGCAGACAGTGGGGTAGCTGTAGCTAGCTGTATGTAACGATGTGAGGATTGAGCTGTAAGGGGCCAACAGGTCCAGATGTACGCAGCTGTCGCGCTGCTGACAGCGCTAATCCTGCTACCCACAACTGAGTGCTCTGAGAGGGAGTGCTCTGAGAGAGATTTCTGATTGTCCTCTGTGTTGTCTTTATTTTTCTGTAAGATAGAGGGAGAGTAGGGAGAAGAAATCTGTCTCTCGTTCTACATACAGTGGGGAGAACAAGTATTTGATACACTGCCGATTTTGCCGATTTTCCTACTTAAAAAGCATGTAGAGGTCTGTAATTTTTATCATAGGTACACTTCAACTGTGAGAGACGGAATCTAAAACAAAAATCCAGAAAATCACATTGTATGATTTTTAAGTAATTAATTAGCATTTTATTGCATGACATAAGTATTTGATACATCAGAAAAGCAGAACTTAATATTTGGTACAGAATCCTTTGTTTGCAATTACAGAGATCATACGTTTCCTGTAGTTCTTGACCAGGTTTGCACACACTGCAGCAGGGATTTTGGCCCACTCCTCCATACAGACCTTCTCCAGATCCTTCAGGTTTCGGGGCTGTCGCTGGGCAATACGGACTTTCAGCTCCCTCCAAAGATTTTCTATTGGGTTTAGGTCTGGAGACTGGCTAGGCCACTCCAGGACCTTGAGATACTTCTTACGGAGCCACTCCTTAGTTGCCCTGGCTGTGTGTTTCGGGTCGTTGTCATGCTGGAAGACCCAGCCACGACCCATCATCAATGCTCTTACTGAGGGAAGGAGGTTGTTGGCTAAGATCTCGCAATACATGGCCCCATCCATCCTCCCCTCAATACGGTGCAGTCGTCCTGTCCCCTTTGCAGAAAAGCATCCCCAAAGAATGATGTTTCCACCTCCATGCTTCACGGTTGGGATGGTGTTCTTGGGGTTGTACTCATCCTTCTTCTTCCTCCAAACACGGCGAGTGGAGTTTAGACCAAAAAGCTCTATTTTTGAATCATCAGACCACATGACCTTCTCCCATTCCTCCTCTGGATCATCCAGATGGTCATTGGCAAACTTCAGACGGGCCTGGACATGCGCCTGCTTGAGCAGGGGGACCTTGTGTGCGCTGCAGAATTTTAATCCATGACGGCGTAGTGTGTTATTAATGGTTTTCTTTGAGACCGTGGTCCCAGTTCTCTTCAGGTCATTGACCAGGTCCTGCCGTGTAGTTCTGGGCTGATCCCTCACCTTCCTCATGATCATTGATGCCCCACGAGGTGAGATCTTGCATGGAGCCCCAGACCGAGGGTGATTGACCGTCATCTTGAACTTCTTCTATTTTCTTCTATTTTCTAATAATTGCGCCAACAGTTGTTGCCTTCTCACCAAGCTGCTTGCCTATTGTCCTGTAGCCCATCCCAGCCTTGTGCAGGTCTACAATTTTATCCCTGATGTCCTTACACAGCTCTCTGGTCTTGGCCATTGTGGAGAGGTTGGAGTCTGTTTGATTGAGTGTGTGGACAGGTGTCTTTTATACAGGTAACGAGTTCAAACAGGTGCAGTTAATACAGGTAATGAGTGGAGAACAGGAGGGCTTCTTAAAGAAAAACTAACAGGTCTGTGAGAGCTGGAATTCTTACTGGTTGGTAGGTGATCAAATACTTATGTCATGCAATAAAATGCAAATGAATTACTTAAAAATCATACAATGTGATTTTCTGGATTTTTGTTTTAGATTCCGTCTCTCACAGTTGAAGTGTACCTATGATAAAAATTACAGACCTCTACATGCTTTGTAAGTAGGAAAACCTGCAAAATCGGCAGTGTATCAAATACTTGTTCTCCCCACTGTATCTGTTGACCCTCCTCCTACTTTATCTCTCTGGACAGAGATTGTTTAATACAAACAGGAAGCTTGGTGACAACCATGATGAGTCAGGATCAAGCTCAACACACACACATATACAGTGCATTCGGAAAGTAATCAGACCCCTTGACTTTTTCTAAATTTTGTTACGTTTCGTAATGTCTATGTTTTATATTTACATCTGGGTTAGGGTCAATTGCATTTAGATTCAGGTAATCCAGCAGGAGGTTCATAAACATTTCTATTCAAGAACTGGAAAGTGCAGTTAGGGTGTTTTTCAGCTCTTGAATTCCAATTCACTACCTAAATTGACATGGGATTGACCCCAAACCTGAAATACCTAGACACACATGTAGGCCTACATATTTTCTCACACCCACGCATTCAATATTGGACTGGTTGAGTGTAAGGGTGTGTGTCAGCGTGACTGGGCGCAGCAGGAAGCACAGAGAAGTGAAACCTGAGTGGAGGGGCTCTCTGATACAGGGGTTGCTATGGCGGGCGGTGAGGGGGGCACTCAGGGAGCGAGTCAGTCTATGTTTATTTGTCTTTCTTTACGGTGGATAGAGGAGAACGGGTTCAGAGGAGGCTTTACAGAGGAGAACGGGTTCAGAGGAGGGTGGACAGAGGAGAATGGGTTCAGAGGAGGGTGGACAGAGGAGAACAGGTTCAGAGGAGGGTGGACAGAGGAGAACGGGTTCAGAGGAGGGTGGACAGAGGAGGCTTTACAGAGGAGAACGGGTTCAGAGGAGGGTGGATAGAGGAGAACGGGTTCAGAGGAGGGTGGACAGAGGAGAACGGGTTCAGAGGAGGCTTTACAGAGGAGAACGGGTTCAGAGGAGGGTGGACAGAGGAGAACGGGTTCAGAGGAGGGTGGACAGAGGAGAACGGGTTCAGAGGTGAAACCCGAAAGGTTTGTGACTATGAAGGAGGACGGTCCTTCTTGAAAAACTATATGACCAAAATGTGAGAAAATAAATACTACCAATGCTGTATAGTTAAAATAATGTTTAATTGAGAGGGAATTGTAATGTCAATGACTTTTAGTAGAAAAGCATTTATTGACCCTGACATAGAAAGAAGAAAACTCTGAAAGGATACATTTTCCCAAATTCCACCAGTTAAAATTTTTCTCAAATGCTTCGGAATTAAGTGTTATAAACCCCCTACGGTCCATGTCCGTGCCCCTGCATCTGCGGTAAATGGTCTTCTCACAAAATAGTCTGTAGTGTCCAATTGGTTTAGCCGACAAACTGTTATGAAAGATGAGACTCTCACGAACACTACGGTGTTCTTCGTTTTGCTCTACAACCCCAACAATGTGTCTTGTGACTCGTCTGAAGTCGGTACAGCCAATCTGTCAACTTCTATCTGTAGTGTCTGAACAGTTTGGGCTACACAGCTCTGTGGAAAGGTGAGACTCTAACGAACACATACTGTACATGTCAGTTGATTTGGTCTAGGACGCCTACAGGCCTCACAAGACTCGTCTAAAGGTCCCCGGTACCAGTTAAAACAATCTGTGGAAGTATATATGGAGACTGTTTAGTGCCAAAAATTAAGGGTTAGATACATGTCAAATGTTTGTGTGTGTGTGTGTGTGTGTGTCAGCTGAGAAACAGGGGCATCTCTGTGGCTTCAGTCTCAAGGACAGCAGCTCCTCCTCTCCTCCTCGTCTTTGAACGAAGAGGAGTGAGAATGGGAGAGAAGGAGATAGGAGGGCAGAGAAGACAGATAGGAGTGAGGGAGAGATTGAGGAGAGGGAGGAAGAGAGAAGGGCATAGTGACATAGCGATGGGTTCCTCCACAACTACAACCTGCATCTTTTTATGATTATTACTGAGTGAAGCTAGTGGCTCCCACCATCATGGAATCAGAGCGAGAGAGAGAGAGAGAATTCCTAGAGGGAGAGTTCACCTGCACCCTCTGACCTCCCTTGACCTGCCTACATCTGTTCATGCTCACTGGTTTCTAGTCAAGCCCAGACTAGCCCCATGCCATGCACTAAGCTATATGCCTCCCAACCTTTCTTATGCTTTTCACCCCAACTTCACCCCTTACTGTCTCCCTTCACACACACACACACACACACACACACACACACACACACACACACACACACACACACACACACACACACACACACACACACACACACACACACACACACACACACACACATGTACACACTCATCATCACACCAATCACACAGACTACCCCCAAACTCCCCCTCCAAATGAAACTAGAACCAACTAGCCACCACACCCTGCTGCACCTCCACCGTTCGAAAGGCCTTTAGACTGCATTTGTTTCCAACTAAAGCCTGTCTTGGTTTACATGCAACGCGAGAAGGCCTGCGAGAAGGGGGGGGAGCGTGGCACTGATAAAGAAGCTAATAACCAGGCTCTGAGGAGGTCAGAGGTCAAGCTGGGAAAACTGGGTGGTGGGGGGGGGGCTGCTTCTCAGTAGGGATTGAGTAAAAAGAGGTATGAAAGGTGCTTCTGAGTAGGGGGCTACACTGGGCCGGGGCCTCATTGCGTGCCACATCAACCTCGACTTTTGAGGGACTAGAAGAAAGCGAACAAAAGATGGGAGAGAACGCACTCTCTGGTCAGTGACAGTAATCAGAGCCAGTGTCCCACAGGAACAGGAAGTCCCACAGGATCCAGCTACTGATCTGCCCCAGCACTCAGAAGCCTCCACTACACCCTGTTCCCCCCACACACACAACCTGTTCCCCTATTCCCCCCCACACACAACCTGTTCCCCTACTCCCCCCACCACACACACAACCTGTTCCCCTACTCCCCTATTCCCCCCCACACACAACCTGTTCCCCTATTCCCCCCCACACACAACCTGTTCCCCTACTCCCCCCACCACACACACAACCTGTTCCCCTACTCCCCTATTCCCCACACACAACCTGTTCCCCTATTCCCCCACCACACACAACCTGTTCCCCTACTCCCCTATTCCTCCCCCCACCACACACACAACCTGTTCCCCTACTCCCCTATTCCCCCACCACACACAACCTGTTCCCCTACTCCCCTATTCCCCACACACAACCTGTTCCCCTATTCCTCCCCCACACACACACAACCTGTTCCCCTACTCCCCTATTCCTCCCCCCACCACACACACAACCTGTTCCCCTACTCCCCTATTCCTCCCCCCATCACACACACAACCTGTTCCCCTACTCCCCTATTCCTCCCCCCACCACACACACAACCTGTTCCCCTACTCCCCTATTCCTCCCCCACACACACACAACCTGTTCCCCTACTCCCCTATTCATCCCCCCAACACACACACACAACCTGTTCCCCTACTCCCCTATTCCTCCCCCACACACACACAACCTGTTCCCCTACTCCCCTATTCCTCCCCCCACCACACACACAACCTGTTCCCCTACTCCCCTATTCCTCCCCCACACACACACACAACCTGTTCCCCTACTCCCCTATTCCTCCCCCCCACACACACAACCTGTTCCCCTACTCCCCTATTCATCCCCCCAACACATATACTCCAGCTCCAAATTAGACTGTTGATTGAGCCAACCACTAATTTTAGCCAGAGACTCCGAATCAGAATTGTCGGAAGAAGAGGTAATCAATCGCTGTCAGCCCTGTCACGACAGAAAAAGGAGCAATGCGGAGCGGAGGGGAATGCTGGGGAATGTTATGGAAGTGGGGTAACATGCCAAATCCTGACATCTGTTGTTGTTGTTATTATTGTCGGTTGGAGAGATTTAAGATTTGCGTGCGAGCGTGTACGTAAGAAACAAAGAAAGAGAGATGTACTGTGTGTTCCCTAGTCTGATGACTCTCTGATGATGCAGAGCAGAGTTACACACTGTCAACTAACACACTTATAACACCATACAAACACTGTCTACTAACAACACACTGATAACACCATACAAACACTGTCTACTGACAACACACTGATAACACCATACAAACACTGTCTACTGACAACACACTGATAACACCATACAAACACTGTCTACTGACAACACACTGATAACACCATACAAACACTGTCTACTGACAACACACTGATAACACCATACAAACACTGTGTACTAACACACTGATAACACCATACAAAACACTGTCTACTAACAACACACTGATAACACCATAAAAACACAGTCTACTGACAACACAGTGATTACACCATACAAACACTGTCTACTGACAACACCATACAAATACTGACTACTGACAACACACTTACAACACCATACAAACAATGTGTACTGACACACTGATAACACCATACAAACAATGTGTACTAACACACTGATAACACCATACAAACAATGTGTACTAACACACTGATAACACCATACAAACAATGTCTACTAACACACTGATAACACCTAATAACACAACACAAACACTGTCTACTGACAACACACTGATAACACCATACAAACACTGTCTACTGACAACACACTGATTACACCATACAAACAATGTGTACTGACAAACAGATAACACCATACAAACACTGTCTACTAACAACACACTGATTACACCATACAAACACTGTCTACTAACACACTGATAACACCATACAAACACAGTCTACTGACAACACAGTGATAACACCATACAAAAACTGTGTGCTAAATAACACTGATAACACCACACAAACACTGTGTACTAACACACTGATAACACCATACAAACACAGTCTACTGACAACACAGTGATAACACCATACAAACAACGTGTACTGACAACACACTTACAAAACCATACAAACACTGTCTACTAACACACTGATAACACCATACAAACACTGTCTACTGACAACACACTGATAACACCATACAAACACTGTCTACTGACAACACACTGATTACACCATACAAACAATGTGTACTGACAACACACTTACAAAACCATACAAACACTGTCTACTAACACACTGATAACACCATACAAACAATGTGTACTAACACACTGATTACACCTAATAACACAACACAAACACTGTCTACTGACAACACACTGATAACACCATACAAACACTGTCTACTGACAAGACACTGATTACACCATACAAACAATGTGTACTGACAACACACTTACAACACCATACAAACACTGTCTACTAACACACTGATAACACCATACAAACACAGTGTACTGACACACAGATAACACCATACAAACACTGTGTACTAACAACACACTGATAACACCATACAAACACAGTGTACTGACACACAGATAACACCATACAAACACAGTCTACTGACAACACAGGGATAACACCATACAAACACAGTCTACTGACAACACAGTGATAATGCCATACAAATACTGTGTGCTAACAACACACTGATAACACCATACAAACACTGTGTACTAACAGACTGATAACACCATACAAACACAGTCTACTGACAACACAGTGATAACACCATACAAATACTGTGTACTAACAACACAGTGATAACACCATACAAACACAGTCTACTGACAACACACTTACAACACCATACAAACACTGTCTACTAACACACTGATAACACCATACAAATACTGTCTACTGACAACACACTTACAACACCATACAAACAATGTGTACTGACACACTGATAACACCTAATAACACAACACAAACACTGTCTACTGACAACACACTGATAACAGCATACAAACACTGTCTACTGACAACACACTAATAACACCATACAAACAATGTGTACTGACAACACACTTACAACACCATACAAACACTGTCTACTGACAACACACTTACAACACCATACAAACAATGTGTACTGACACACTGATAACACCTAATAACACAACACAAACACTGTCTACTGACAACACACTGATAACACCATACAAACACAGTGTACTGACACACAGATAACACCATACAAACACTGTCTACTAACAACACACTGATTACACCATACAAACACTGTCTACTAACAACACACTGATTACACCATACAAACACAGTCTACTGACAACACAGTGATAACACCATACAAACACAGTCTACTGACAACACACTGATAACACCATACAAACACTGTGTACTAACACACTGATAACACCATACAAACACTGTGTACTAACACACTGATAACACCATACAAACACAGTCAACTGACAACACAGTGATAACACCATACAAATACTGTGTACTAACAACACAGTGATAACACCATACAAAACACTGTCTACTAACAACACACTGATAACACCATAAACACACTATCTACTGACAACACAGTGATAACACCATACAAACAATGTGTACTGACACACAGATAACACCATACAAACACTGTCTACTAACAACACACTGATTACACCATACAAACACTGTCTACTAACAACACAGGGATAACACCATACAAACACTGTCTACTGACAACACACTGATTACACCATACAAACACAGTCTACTGACAACATAGTGATAACACCATACAAACACAGTCTACTGACAACACAGGGATAACACCATACAAACACAGTCTACTGACAACACAGGGATAACACCATACAAACACAGTCTACTGACAACATAGTGATAACACCATACAAACACAGTTTACTGACAACACACTGATTACACCATACAAACACAGTCTACTGACAACATAGTGATAACACCATACAAACACAGTGTACTGACAACACAGTGATAACACCATACAGACACTGTGTACTAACACACTGATAACACCATACAAAACACTGTCTACTAACAACACACTGATAACACCATACAAACACTGTCTACTGACACACTGATAACACCATACAAACACTGTCTACTGACAACACACTGATTACACCATACAAACAATGTGTGCTGACAACACACTTACAACACCATACAAACACTGTCTACTGACAACACACTGATAACACCATACAAACACTGTGTAGTAACACACTGATAAAACCATGCAAACACTCACCTAATAACACCATAGAAACACTGTCTAGTAACACACTGATAACCCCATACAAACACTGTCTAGTAACACACTTATAACACCATACAAACACTGTGTAGTAACCCACTGATAACACCTAATAACACCATACAAACACTGTGTAGTAACACACTAATAACACCGTGCAAACACTCACCTAATAACACCATAGAAACACTGTCTAGTAACACACTGATAACACCATACAAACACTGTGTAGTAACACACTGATAACACCTAACAACACCATACATGCAGCCACTACCCGTGTGACTAAGAGGCACATCAGATGACCATTCTCCCTCTTCCTCTTCCTCTCCTTCTTCCCATCCCAGTCTATCTTTTATTTGTTCTTTGTATTACTTTCAATATATTTACTGGAAATGCCCTGGGACTCTTTATGTGCTATCCCTCGCATTGAACACTAGAGAGCGCTAAGCATGCTCATTGGGATATTATGGGATATTATCTTATATTTTCTCTGTAGCTGTTGATGAGAACAGCTCCTCTCCCTGACCCTCCACCTGGCTGATGCAGCACCACTACAGTCTGACTGGGTTCCCAGCTCCTCCACAGTGTCTGTAGGCCTGGGGCCTGGACCACCTACAGTCTGACTGGGTTCCCAGCTCCTCCACAGTGTCTGTAGGCCTGGGGCCTGGGCCACCTACAGTCTGACTGGGTTCCCAGCTCCTCCACAGTGGCTGTAGGCCTGGGGCCTGGACCACCTACAGTGTGACTGGGTTCCCAGCTCCTCCACAGTGTCTGTAGGCCTGGGGCCTGGGCCACATACAGTCTGACTGGGTTCCCAGCTCCTCCACAGTGTCTGTAGGCCTGGGGCCTGGACCACCTACAGTCTGACTGGGTTCCCAGCTCCTCCACAGTCTCTGTAGGCCTGGGGCCTGGGCCACATACAGTGTGACTGGGTTCCCAGCTCCTCCACAGTGTCTGTAGGCCTGGGGCCTGGACCACCTACAGTCTGACTGGGTTCCCAGCTCCTCCACAGTGTCTGTAGGCCTGGGGCCTGGACCACCTACAGTCTGACTGGGTTCCCAGCTCCTCCACAGTCTCTGTAGGCCTGGGGCCTGGACCACCTACAGTCTGACTGGGTTCCCAGCTCCTCCACAGTGGCTGTAGGCCTGGGGCCTGGACCACCTACAGTCTGACTGGGTTCCCAGCTCCTCCACAGTGTCTGTAGGCCTGGGGCCTGGATCACCTACAGTCTGACTGGGTTCCCAGCTCCTCCACAGTGTCTGTAGGCCTGGGGCCTGGACCACCTACAGTCTGACTGGGTTCCCAGCTCCTCCACAGTCTCTGTAGGCCTGGGGCCTGGACCACCTACAGTCTGACTGGGTTCCCAGCTCCTCCACAGTGTCTGTAGGCCTGGGGCCTGGACCACCTACAGTCTGACTGGGTTCCCAGCTCCTCCACAGTGGCTGTAGGCCTGGGGCCTGGGCCACATACGGTGTGACTGGGTTCCCAGCTCCTCCACAGTCTCTGTAGGCCTGGGGCCTGGACCACCTACAGTCTGACTGGGTTCCCAGCTCCTCCACAGTGGCTTTAGGCCTGGGGCCTGGGCCACATACAGTGTGACTGGGTTCCCAGCTCCTCCACAGTGGCTTTAGGCCTGGGGCATCAACTTCTCTGGGTAGAGTGACACTGGCAGGATGGCGGGTGGGTTAGTCAGTCACCTCTCACTCATAATGAGCTCCTCAGATCTCAGATTGTGGAGGTTTCTACAGGAAAGGTGGTGGTCTGTTTTTTTGCTGGCTATATTTAGAATTTTCAACCATGTTTTACAAACACATCACTTATACAGATACAGATTGTACACTCACACGTACAAGGATTATGTTTCTTTTCAGTGCTCTCTGAGTCTTTAGTCCTTAGTGGTAGGCATGTAAGATGTTTCCACATGTCTGTCGGCACCAATCACTTACAGCCTGGCTGTTTTCTAACCAGTCATTAATTAGCACATGTTCCTATGATGATTATTGATATAACACCTGTTAGTCTGGCCACTGGTGTTGTGGCTGTGTTTGTACAGAGGTAGGATCTTCATTTGATCCAGTTTTCTACATCAGGAAAATAATCCTGCAGCAATGTGAATTATTATGTGGATTATAATCCATGGACATTTTTGTAGGGATTGATACATTTTTCGTTAGGGCAAATCAAGTTGGAATTTTCAAAGTGGAAATTATACTTTTTTAAATGCAAATACACTACAGGTTTGCACTTCCTGCTTTGCAGGAAAATGCTCAGAAACAAAAGAGATCAAATTAAGATCCTACATCCATATGGGTCTTCACCTAAATAGAGACCACTGTGCAGAATGTGAAATACAATTGACATAAATGGAGTTGTCACAAATTCCTGCAGGAAATATGTGTTCTTGCGTATTTCTGAGTGTAGCGTATTTTATGTGTGTATGTGTGTGTGTCTGTCTGCTTGTCTGCCTGCCTGCCTGCCTGTCTGTCTGTCTGCTTGTCTGCCTGCCTGCCTGTCTGTCTGTCTGTCTGTCTGTCTGTCTGTCTGTCTGTCTGTCTGTCTGTCTGTCTGTCTGTCTGACCTCACCCTCTCCAGCAGGATACATGGACCTGGGTCCGTTACGTTGGCTGCAGAACACATCTCCCTCTGTGTAGGAGTGGATCGCTTTTGAAGTCGCTGACTGACATCTTCTTTCTGCATTTGGCGTTAGATCTGTGCACACACAGCCGCGTGGGCTGGGTTGAGCTGACCACAGCGCCAACGGTCGGGTTCTGGTCAAGTGACCTGGTCAGGTGACCTGGGTCAGGGAAGCCATTGGCTGTGCTTTCTTGTCCTCTGTCATGCGGTGGGAAAACATTCCAACAGCTGTCCTGGAACGTTCTAGAAACATCTGCAACGTTTGTTCGCTTGCTTGGTGAGAATCTCCACTCGCACTGCTTTAAAACACAACCTACAAATAACAGTGTTTATAAATTAAGGAAAATATTGTAAGGTCCAGAGTTTCAGATTCAGAACTCCCCTCTCCCCCTTACCAGCTTGAACGTAACTGGGCAGAGAGTTTGTGTGTGTGTGTGTGTGTGTGTGTGTGTGTGTGTGTGTGTGTGTGTGTGTGTGTGTGTGTGTGTGTGTGTGTGTGTGTGTGTGTGTGTGTGTGTGTGTGTGTGTGTGTGTGTGTGTGTGTGTGTGTGTGTGTGTGTGTGAGAGAGAGCGCTCTGTAGCCTTTGACATAATGTTAATTTGAAGAATGTTTGAAGTATGATGCAACATCAGCTGCTCTTACTTAGCTTTGAGCTGCTTTCCTCTGAAAGGTCCCCTCCGGTCTCAGATTACCACAGAGACAGCCCTGGTACGTGTGTGTGTGTGTGTGTGTGTGTGTGTGTGTGTGTGTGTGTGTGTGTGTGTGTGTGTGTGTGTGTGTGTGTGTGTGTGTGTGTGTGTGTGTGTGTGTGTGTGTGTGTGTGTGTGTGTGTGTGTGTGTGAATGCATGGGCATTTGTAATAACATATTTGTGTTAATATTTGCTTTTCCTTGGATGTTTTCTTTCTTGGGATGACTCTGTTTAGGAAGTTGGCAAATTGACATAGTTGCGGTATATCAAATAGTAACAATCCCAAACATGAAAAAGATAAGATAGTGTTCTTATTTCTGTTTTAGAAATGTGTTGTCAGTACTAAGTAGAGTTACGAACTGTTTTGAATATATGCCGATGATTGAATAATCCAAGCGCTTTATTGTGTTGTCGTCTATATTTGCCATAGGACTGAGTAGGAAAAATAGTCCTCCAGAATAGTTAGGGAAAGGATTTTGGAGTGTCCATTATCGGTTGTGTCACAAATCAGTCTATGAAAGTTGCAATTTTTTTTATATATAGTACTGATAAAAGTGCATTCACCCTCTGAGTGTCGTGAGGGTGGACATTTTTCATTCACTCCATGAGGGCTCTTTTTAGCACAACCCATACAGACCTCATGGCTGACTCAATGGGCGTCATCTCCCAATGACCTATTCTCAGTTCTCTACCCTTTCCCACACTCTTCCTATCATTCATTCAATCATTCATTTATATATGTTCCTGGTTAAATTAGTTAATTCACTCGTTTGCCCCTGGGTTTGCTGTGTTCTTTCATTCCTCTCTCGTTCCCAACAGGTTTGGGAGTGAAATCCCCGTTGGCCAGGTGCCAGGGCTTCGGTGTGGATCCGGGTGTGATCAGTTGGAATTTTGCATGACCAACGCCACTACTCCTGATCGGTGAGTTTGATAAAGAAAAAGAAGCAGGTCCTTTGGCGCCTCTACAACCACACACTTTCTGAATACAGAAATATGATGTCGAAAGATCGTATGAAAGATGAATTGTGGTCAGTCACTAGTCGCTCTGCAGCTCACTTCTTGGAAATATGCTTATGGTGGTGGTGGACCCAAATGAGAGGTGATGCAGTTGTATTGTAGGCTATTGTATTGTCTTAGAACAAACTTGTCCACTCAGAATTTGACATGAACAGTTGTGTCAATAATAACAGACCAGAAGAGTGTCATAATGGTTACATGTTGCAAATCATGTTGCATGTCAAAGCTAATGGCCAATAGGCTCTTGTGATAAGGTTATTTCTGTATTCTAACTTTACGCTATGTCAGAAACATTGGTAACACTTGATTTAGTACCAATTTATATTTGTTCCTACTTAAGGACTTCATAACACATTAATAAACTATACATAACGCCTTCATAAGCAATACGTAAGTGTGTTTTTGTATGGCTAACATTTGCATCTTCCATGACCTCTGACCTAGAGGATCTTGCCTTAGGAGAGCTGCTCTTGCCTCATCTTTCAACTCTCAGCTTATACCCTGCTCCTACAACCCTCAGCCCTTAGATCACTATGGATAAAAGCCTCCATTATACGAGAAGGAAACAGCACACACACACAGTTTGTTTTACATGGGGCCTAAAGGAGAACCCTGTTTGTGTGCGTGTGTGTGGGTGTGCGCGTGTGTGTGTGTGTGTGTGCGCATCCGGTTCCCCTCTACACCTCGACAGGCGGCACACACACGCGTGAGCATGCATAAGCATGCACACACCATCACGCCTGCCTGGCTGCGACAGGATGGCACCCACACATATGCCCTGGGTTAGAGGCGGGACATAGGCGGAAGGTGGGGAGGTGGGTATAAGGTGGGCACAATAGGAGGATGTGGCGTGTTGTTTTACCCTGTGGTGGAATGCGCCGCGCGCTGCCAGGGCTGCCGGTCCGAGCTGACACATGTGACTTGGTTGATGAGTGACGGCAGTAAGTGCAGTATGAGTGGTCAGGTAGATATAGACTGCTACCCGACTAAAAACATAACCAGACCAAACACAACTCCACCACAGTCAGACTATGGTTCACTCACCCCACTGCTTGTTCAAGTTGACCGTTTTGAGATAAATAGTATTGTATGTAATATGGTTGTTTTATCACATTTCATTGTTGTTTTAGCGTACAGAAAACGTCAACCATAATGTGATACAGCAACATCAATAAGAGTGCATGTCAAAGTGGGTCAGAATGTGGAATGCCTTAGCCAATCAGGCGCCTAAACCTCAGGCTTGCAGCCGATCAGGTCATGGTGCTGCCGTCCCCCAGGAGACCATTGAACTCAATACATAGTTCCATACATGTATTTATGAAGAGATGATGAACTCTTCACTCCAGGAGATCTCTCCTTCTCTCTCTCCTCTCTCTCCTTCTCCCTCTGTCTCCCTCTGTCTCCCCTTCCTTTCTCGTTGTAAAGCATGTCTCTTTCTGGTAATTTTATTTCTCTGCTTGCCAAGAAAATGTTTCCTCAGTGAGGCAGTCTCTCTCTCTTGCTCTCTCTCTCTTTCTCTCTCTCTCTCGCTCTGTCTCTCTCTCTGGGGCAATGGGGGAAAAGGCGCAGCAGGAATTTATGTGTCTGTGCACTGTTTAGTTAGACAGAGTCATATAACACCGCTACGGCGTGTTCACATGTGCCGGAGCGTCAGGGCTGTGATGGCTATTTACACTAAAGGGCCGTGTGCGGCCGGCACTGGGCTCCGCCGCCCTCCCTGGTTACATTAAGTGAAATAGAATCAGCCTAACCCTCACTGCTCAACTCTGCTCTGTCTCTGGATAACTCTCTCTCACGATACTCTCTTTCTCTCTCTCTCAATTCAATTCAATTCAAGGTGCTTTGTTGGCATGGGAAACGTATGTTAACATTGCCAAAGCAAGTGGAGTAGATAATATACAAAAGTGGGATAAACAATAAAACATTTACAGTAAACATTACACTCACAAAAGTTCCAAAAGAATAAAGACATTACAAATGTCATATTATGTATATATACAGTGTTGTAACGATGTACAAAAGGTTAAAGTACAAAAGAGAAAATAAATAAGCATAAATATGGGTTGTATTTACAATGGTGTTTGTTCTTCGCTGGTTGCCCTTTTCTTGTGGCAACAGGTCACAAGTTTTGCTGCTGTGATGGCACAATGTGGTATTTCACCCAGTAGATATGGGAGATAATCGGGTCTGTTTTTGAATTCTTTGTGGATCTGTGTAATCTGAGGGAAATATGTGTCTCTAATATGGTCATACATTTGGCAGGAGGTTAGGAAGTGCAGTTTAGTTTCCACCTCATTTTGTGGGCAGTGTGCACATAGCCTGTCTTCTCTTGAGAGCCAGGTCTGCCTACGGCGGCCTTTCTCAATAGCAAGGTTATCCTCACTGAGTCTGTACATAGTCAAGCTTTCCTTAAGTTTGGGTCAGTCACAGTGGTCAGGTATTCTGCCGCTGTGTACTCTCTGTTTAGGGCCAAATAGCATTCTAGTTTGCTGTTTTTTTTTGTTAAAACTTCTTAAGGCTAGGAGGCGGTATTTTCACGTCCGGATGAAAAGCGTGCCCAAAGTAAACTGCCTGCTACTCAGGCCCAGAAGCTAAGATATGAATATTATTTGGATAGAAAACACTCTGAAGTTTCTAAAACTGTTTGAATGATGTCTGTTTGGCGAAACTGTTTGAACTTATTTGGCAGGCGAAACCCTGAGGACAAACCATCCAGGGGGAAAAAAGTTGGAGATCACTCTCTTTTCAATGGCGTTTCAGTTGCTTGCAGTACCTATCGCTTCCACTGGATGTCAACAGTCTTTAGAAATTGGTTTATGTTTTTCCTTTGTGTAATGAAGAAGTAGGGCTGTTCAGAACGAGGGTCAAGTGAAGTGTACTGTTTGATAGAGGCGCATGACCTGAAAAGCACGCTCCACTTTGTTTTCCTCCAGTATTGAACGCAGTTTATCCCGTCTTAAATTTGATCGATTATTTACGTTAAAAAATACCTAAAGTTGTATTAGGAAAGTTGTTTGAAATGTTTGGACAAAGATTACAGGTAACTTATGAGATATTTTGTAGTCATGTTGCGCAAGTTGGAACCGGTGTTTTCTGGATCAAACGCGCCAAATAAATTGACATTTTGGATATATAACGACGGAATTATTCAAACAAAAGACCATTTGTGATGTTTATGGGACATATTGGAGTGCCAGCAGAAGAAGCTCGTCAAAGGTAAGGCATGAATTATATCTTTATATCTGAGTTTCGTGTCGTGCCTGGCGGGTTGAATTATGATTGTCATGTGTTTGTATGATGGGGTGCTGTCCTCAGATAATAGCATGGTTTTCTTTCGCCGTAAAGAATTTTTGAAATCTGACACGTTGGCTGGATTAACAACAAGTGTAGCATTAATTTAGTGTATTGCATGTGTGATTTCCTGAAAGTTTAATATTTATGGTAATTTATTTTGAATTTGGCGCTCTGCCATTTCACCGGATATTGTCAAATCGATCCCGCTAAAGGGATTTGATCCATAAGAATTAATTCTTTCCAATGTGTCAAGTAATTATCTTTATGTTTTCTCATGATTTGGTTGGGTCTAATTGTGTTGCTGTCCTGGGGCTCTGTGGGGTCTGTTTGTGCTTGTGAACAAAGCCTCAGGACCAGCTTGCTTAGGGGACTCTTCTCCAGGTTCATCTCTCTGTAGCTGATGGCTTTGTTGTGGAAGGTTTGGGAATCGCTTCCTTTTAGGTGGTTGTGGAATTTAACGTCTCTTTCTGGATTTTGATAATTTGCAGGTATCGGCCTAATTGTGCTCTGCGCACATTATTTGGTGTTCTACGTTGTACACGGAGGATATTTTTGAATTCTGAATTCTGCATGCAGAGTCACAATTTGGTGTTTGTCCCATTTTGTGGATTCTTGGTTGGTGAGCGGACCCCAGACCTCACAGCCATAAAGGGCAATGGGTTCTATAACTGATTCAAGTATTTTTAGCCAGATCCTAATTGGTATGTCGAATTTTATGTTCCTTTTGATGGCATAGAATGCCCTTCTTGCCTTGTGTCTCAGATCATTCACAGCTTTGTGGAAGTTACCTGTGGTGCTGATGTTTAGGCCAAGGTATGTATCGTTTTTTGTGTGCTCTAGGGCAACGGTGTCTAGATGGAATTTGTATTTGTGGTCCTGGCGACTGGACCTTTTTTGGAACACCATTATTTTGGACTTACTGAGATTTACTGTCAGGGCCCAGGTCTGGCAGAATCTGTGCAGAAGATCTAGGTGCTGCTGCAGGCCCTCCTTGGTTGGTGACAGAAGCACCAGATCATCAGCAAACAGTAGACATTTGACTTCAGATTCTAGTAGGGTGAGGCCGGGTGCTGCAGACTTTTCTAGTGCCCTCGCCGATTTGTTGATATATATGTTGAAGAGGGTGGGGCTTAAGCTGCATCCTTGTCTCACCGCATGGCCCTGTGGGAAGAAATGTGTGTGTTTTTTTGCCTATTTTAACTGCACACTTGTTGTTTGTGTACATGGATTTTATAATGTTGTATGTTATTCCCCCAACACTACTTTCCATCAATTTGTATAGCAGACTCTCATGCCAAATTGAGTCGAAGGCTTTTTGAAATCAACAAAGCATGAGAAGACTTTGCCTTTGTTTTGGTTTGTTTGTCAATTAGGGTGTGCAGGGTGAATACGTGGTCTGTCGTACAATAATTTGGTAAACATCCAATTTGACATTTTCTCAGTACATTGTTTTCACTGAGGAAATGTACGAGTCTGCTGTTAATGATAATGCAGAGGATTTTCCCAAGGTTGCTGTTGACACATATCCCACGGTAGGTATTGGGGTCATTGGGGTGATTAGTCCTTGGTTCCAAATATTGGGGAAGAGGCCAGAGCTAAGGATGATGTTAAAGAATTTTAGTATAGCCAATTGGAATTTGTTGTCTGTATATTTGATCATTTCATTTAATCTCTCTCTCTCTCTCTCTCTCTCTCTTTTTCTCTCGCCGTCTGCATCTCTCTGACTCGATCTATTTTTCAGTCACTCATGCTCTCTCTTTATTGCTCACTTGTATTTTTTCTCTCTCTCCCTCCCGCTCTCTCCCTCCTTCCCTCCCTCCCTCTCTTCAGAGAGTAGTGTAGCGGATGTTAGTAATGTTATCACCCTCAACAGTCGGGACTGCACTGCTCAGAGCTCATACATACATGTGGAGAGAGGTTTCAAAACAGAGGAAGTGTTTCAATACAGTGTAGGTACCGACACATCTGCCAATAGTAAAGAACAACTCCCTGCCCCTTTGGCCATCAGCACCTACTCTCAGCCTGGAGAAACCCTCCTCTCCAATATCGTTACATCTGTTTGGACTAAAGTAGGCCTAAACTCCTCTCCTAATATCGTTACATCTGTTTGGACTAAAGTAGGCCTATACTCCTCTCATAATATCATTACATCTGTTTGGACTAAAGTAGGCCTGTACTCCTCTCCAATATCATTACATCTGTTTGGACTAAAGTAGGCCTGTACCCCTATCCAATATCATTACATCTGTTTGGACTAAAGTAGGCCTAAACTCCTCTCCTAATATCGTTACATCTGTTTGGACTAAAGTAGGCCTATACTCCTCTCATAATATTGTTATATCTGTTTGGACTAAAGTAGGTCTAAACTCCTCTCCAATATCGTTACATCTGTTTGGACTAAAGTAGGCCTGTACTATTTTCCTAATATCAGTACATCTGTTTGGACTAAAGTAGGACTGTATCCCTCTCCAATATCATTACATCTGTATGGACTAAAGTAGGCCTAAACTCCTCTCCAATATCGTTACATCTGTTTGGACTAAAGTAGGCCTGTACCCCTTTCCAATATCATTACATCTGTTTGGACTAAAGTAGAACTGTACCCCTCTCCAAACCTTCTGGTACCTTATCTATCACCCCTGCCTTTCAACCCTGTTTCGGATCAGTCTTCACACATAATAGAAATACAGCACCCACACACACACACGCTCACCCACACACCCACACACACGCACGCACACACACACACGCACACGCACACACGCAATCACACACACGCACACGCACACACACGCACACACATACACGCACACGCACACACGCAATCACACACACAAACGCAAACACACACAGGCACGTACGTACACACGCAAACACAGGCAGTTTCTGTGTCTGCTCTCACTGTGTATATATTAATCCCTAGGGGCCCACCCACTGGGCAGCCAGGCCCACCCAATCAGATTGTGTGTCTTTTTACCTAAACATGCAAAAACCATCAGATAGAATTCATAGCAGATTAACTGGAATGACATTCACTAGCATGGGTGGCCAAAAATGAATACTTGAAAGCCAATAAGCCACGAATATGACTGCATTGAGATATATGTCACTGTGCTTCTATTGCTATATGGACCATGCCCCTGACTATTTCATTTGTTCATTTAGCAAACAAGACAGCTCATAATCCAGTGCCTTTATAACAGTCAACACACCTTTATTTTAACTTTAATTAGCTTTAAAAATGCAAAATGCTATTTTAGCCTCGTGGCAAAATGTGTAGAATAGCCTGAGATTAGCTGTAAAACTTCAAATGATTCTACCCACCAACTAATTTCTGGCTAGACTACTGGACTAGCCTTGGTAAGAATTGTTAGTCTTTCTTTCATGTTATTGATGTAGCAGGTTTTTTCTGCAGTTTTATTCATAACAAATCCTCAGAAAGCTGCACTTAGGCATATTTAGGGCTACACATACTGTATGTGTTTAATGGTTATACCGTTTTATACAGCACAAAACACTAGTTGAATAACATAGTAGATGAGGTACATCAAGTCCTGTCCATTGCTGAAATGAAAAAAATATATATTGGATTAATATTTTTCCGTTATTATTGTACTCTAGTCTGAGGTGAAATATAGTCCCTGCCCTTCTCCTCTTGGGATAGCAGTTGTTTCCTCTCAGAATCTACCTCCAGCCTGCTCAAAACGCAGGTATAGTGTTTCTTCCTGGGAGTTGCGCTGGGCTTGACCCCAGCACATATAAAACATGTTAGCTAATGGGGCGGGAAGCGGGGCCAAGTCGGAGCGTTTGATCAGGAAATCCTGCATGCGCCTTACTGGATGGAAATGTGATTAGTAGCCTTGGTGACGAAGAGATGAGATCCACACGGCTTTCTCTCGAGCGGATGTGACAGGGAGTGTTTTTCCTCATCTTCCCAGCGCAGCGGGATCACAAGAGCTCGGACATAGGGCATTAGATAATGCGCGCGTAATTGAATGCATCGGCAAAAGCTGGGGAAAGCGGAGACGCTTCTGATCGCGACCTATGATAAGATAACCGCACCATTTACTTGATTTAATTATTCCCAATGCCCCGTGCGCCACCTGTAATGTAATGCCTTTCATTTACAGAAGTGGAAAACTGAAATGCAGGGAACATGTGGTGTGTAAAATAATAAATCACATAGGCCTAATAATAAGTAGGCCTAGTTTTTAGGCTTATAGGCTACTGTCTTGATGCGTTTTTGCGAATTTCTGGAGTGGACTGGGGAACGAGGTGAAGTCAAGGCGACGCGTCGTGCTGGGTCAAATCAACGACCTGAAGGGTGAAAGTAGATTCCAGTAGTCCGGAATCTAGAACCAAAACAAACATGTCAAACCTATTTAGTTGGCAATGTCAGGACACTCTCTGGAATACCGAGGTGTATATTTTTTCTGATTATGTTTTTATATCCACGTGTCTCAGTCCCAATCTTCAACAATCTTCCCAATCTAAAACATTTGGCTTGGCCAAGTACATAGAAAATAAATCACTCATTTAGAAGGAATTACATATTTAAACACTGTCAAACATGCATAATCAGGCTTTTCAATGTGAAATAGGCGTTTTTCATTATTGGAGATTCAATTGAATTAGTTCTAATTAATTTCCCTATGAGACCAAAGGACAGCAATATTTTTTTACATATATCTGTAGTTCCCTCCACTAACCAACTATAAAATCTTTTTCTCAACACTTTTCATCAATATTGACCTGTGATGAGAAACCCTCAAACAGAATGCCTCAGCCATTCTCCTGAGAACATGAGAACGATTAAATAGTGACCATAAAAAGAGAGAGCCGATCATTTCCCAGACATCTGTGAAAAATGTAACCTTTCCGTCGCTCTCATGATGTCAGTGCGCCGCTGTTTTCTGCGGGGATTGCGCTAAAACGCTTGTGACAGAGCCAAGCTAAACAATTCCAAATGGAGCCCAGCGCGGGAAAAGGGACACTAGCAACAAAAGGAGTTAGATATGGATCATTGGGTCTGCGCGCGGGCCGCAGCTTGAACCAATTATTGGTGTCATCTTGATCCAATTTAATCAATCCGAGGGGGGACTCGAGGGGGGCGGGTGCAAATGTTGGTCAAATACACACCCCCCCTCCCCCCTTCTGCTGTGACCACTGGTGACTGGTAAGAGAATGGTTCGATTTGCGTAATTCCACACATAACATAACATTTCCACACTCTTTACAATTTTTACAATAGGTAAAATAGGAAAGGCCACATTCTCTATACTGAAAGTGAAACAAGTGATAGGCAGGATTTTAATTTGAATGTGTCCACTTGAGAAAACAATGCTTTAATTTTAGAGATCTAGAGAACTGTATTTATCTCTGTGCCAAAAAGCAGCCACCCGCCCCTCTTCCTATCCGTTTTCTGTCGCTATGGATGAGCTGTAATGGGAGATGAGGCTGAGCCTGTGGCCTTGTGGCGCACGAGCCCTCCTTAGCACACAAGTCTGGATTTAGGACCTTACGTTGTTTTTTATCTAACAAGATGGTCGATCCATTGCATGATAGCCTTTTAGTTATATTTGTTTCGTATTTACAAGTATGCAAAATCGGTTGTCTTAATACGTCGCCCACTCTAACTCACTCACTCACACCATGACTCAGGGTCTTTCTATGGTGCCAGAGAAACCCTTCACCCTTCCTAAAACAATCAGTATTTGAATCAAGAAACCTGTAGAATTACTTAGTGTTTAAGAAAAACAATACACAGTAGTACTTATTATTATATCTTAAACCGGGTCGCGTTCCCAATTACCCTAAATCGTTGTGTTGACATGTTCAGTGTTTTCACTGATAATATTGATATTATTTTAGGTAATGCGTCTTGGCACGGTGGGTAAATGTTGTTGTCACTGCGATTCCATTACTTGTCAATAGCAGAGTGGAATAGCTTTTGAAAAACGAAAAAACATATTTCCAACATTAAGGACTAGACGTAGGAGTAGGCTATTCAAATCTTACCCTACGAGCTCCGGAGCCTGCTGGTTTTCTGTTCTACCTGATAATGAATTGCACCCACCTGGTGTCCCAGGTCTAAATCAGTCCCTGATCAGAGGGGAACAAGGAAAATATGCAGTGGAACTGGCTTCGAGGTCCAGAGTTGAGGGGCTCCGTTGCAACGTTAGGTAGCGCTGCGAGTAAAAAGTTAACCCAGGCCTTTGATACTTGCTTAAACTCCGTTTTTAAAGTCATTAACTAAGGGTAACACATATTTTAACTGTTTGTTTGTTTGTTTTCAACCAAACACTAAGGCTATGCCTCAAAAAAAGCATTCCACTTTGCGCACGAGGTTACAAGTTTACGCACAAGCAACATGTACATACAGCAAGTGTAACCTAATATTACAGCATATTCAGCTAATTAAGTGTCTCTCATTCGATGCTTCTATGCTCATCCTTTCCATAGGGCAGTCTATATAAAAGGGCGGATTCGTTTATTTGCATTAAGACAGTTAGCCTTCCTTGGGTCCCCTTAATAACAGTTGTTGCAGTAATTACGTCGACATAATACCCCTCTGATGTTCTACCACCGATGGAAGCCACCGTGTCCATCTGCAGGATGGTAGGCCTATTACACAAAGCCGTCTCTAGTTCTCCAAATTAAAAATGGCCTCCATTGACTGTTGACCTTGGCTCGACATTCTCGCTTTCTATTTTTATTAGGTTATTAACACAAACCCCTGAAAGTATCTTTTTAAAGTCTAAAGCAAATTCGATTAAGCCTCTTTACTCGCGCCGGTGCAGACATAGGCTACATATCGCTGTCTAAACTCCTGTCTGCTCCTTGTTACCTATAGCGGCGCTGAGACACTGAACTCACTGAAACCGTTTCGACCAGAAAGCCTATATCCCTCGGTCCACATCTGATGGAGGGGGCCGAGGTTTGCAGCACATTACCACTTTATTGAATTAATTACGATAAGGATCATAGCTTTAAAGCGGGGTGAGGCGAGGGGCGTTTTTCGGCGCAGATAGCTCCGAGCAATTTCTCCCCTGAACGATCGCGCAGGGTTATTGGATCTGTCAGGCCTGAACTCCGTGGCACAGTAACGAACTCCATAAGGTAAAGAGGTTGGGCACAGTTCGCGGCGGTGATCCCTATACCTCTGCTACACAAGGAAATTTGTACTACATACTGAACAAATAACGAGAGAAGCAGGCAGGGCCGTCGTTTCCATGGTGCTGCATACAACTCCAAAGGCTTGGAGGAGAGAGTGGGGTTTCCCGGGGTCTCGCGCCATATACAGTTTCACCCTATGAAATAAACTGTGTCATTCTATTATGATGCCGGTTGGATTTGTAACGACCTTACCCAGTTTGACTTGTTTGTCTGTATAATAAGGCGACGTGACGTGCACGAGTCTACAGAATTAACGCATATAGGTCTAGTAAAAACGTTACAAAATAGATTTTTTTTGTGTGTTGGGTGCGCAGTTGGCAAAACCAAGAAGACCTCCCATCCACTTCACATCAAAGGATTCCTCTTCCATTGAGTGAGTCCATTCTCATTTTCTCAATTTCACCCATCACAATGTTGAAAGTATTAGAAGAGAATACCTGTCATTTGTTTTTGAATAACAAACGCACGGAAACTCGCGGGTATCTCAATATGGGGGGCCCGGGGGAAGGAGTGTCTTTTCAAGTAAAGAGCCGTGGGGTGAGTTGTCTGTCCGGTTCCAATTAACGGCTTTGTTGATCAATAGCGCTGCTGAGGGCGTTATGGCTGCTTATGACGTTTAGATAATGTTTTTATTCCTTTGTGAGCCAACCAACATTTCAACACATTTGACAGCCCTCCCAGGCTCCTTTCTTTACTTTTTACATACTCCACACGAGGTGTGTGGACAAGAGCTAAGTGTGTGCAGATGTACCACAATATTTTCACTGTAAGAGAGAATCTTTCAGCGACAATAACCTGCAGCTGAAATAGCGCGCTGTCCCGCCACGCGAGAGCCTTTCATATGAACGCAAAATATCTCGAGAATGTGCGCGCGGTCTTTTCATTTTCTTATATCTGACCACTCTCTCACAGACGCTCTTTCTCCCTCCCTACTGTTCAGACACACAATTGTAGCCTATGTACCCCCCCCCCCACACACACACACACACACACATGCCTGTGCCACATGCAGGCACACTCCGTATAGCCCACGTACAGCCTTTGCCAACATACACATTAATCCCCTAGTTGTTGATTGAGAGAAGACAGTTATTGGGTATATGGGAAAGCAGTGAGGAGATTAGATGCACTCGCAGCCTTGTACAGTTGGCTCTTAGTTCTGCATCTCTGTGCAAGAGGCGTCACTACAATCCCTGATTCGAAACCAGTTTGTGTCACATCCGGCCGTGATAGACCCATAAGGCAACGCACAACTGGCCCAGCGTCGTCCGGGTTTGGCCGCGGTAGGCCGTCATTGAAAATAAGAATTTGTTCTTAACTGACTTGCCTAGTTAAATAAAGGTAAAAAGAACACATCAGGATCAAATGTGCCCATAAGGCCAGAAGAGAGCATTACTGCCATGGCTGGGGCTGATTCCAGATCAGTGTATGACACAGGAGGTTGGTGGCACCTTAATTGGGGAGAATGGTCTTGTGGTAATGGCTGGAGCAGAATCAATGGAATGGTATCAAACACATGGTTTCCATGTTATGAGCCGCCCTCCCCTCAGCAACCTCCACTTGTGTATAGGGTCTGTCTGGTGTGTGTTCATTCACTGATGTCCGCAATTAGACTTGTCTGAGAACAGCAACTAGAGACTCATTATTTTCCAAATAAATTCAAATATTCCTTATTGCCATGGTTATAAAGATACAATTGCCAAAGCTGTTTATAATGGCCTAATAACATTATGTTATTTAGAATGTAGGTTGATCTGAGTTAGACAATGTAGCCAAGTTGTCCACTGTTAGGTTTCATTCCCAGCTGTACTATAATCTAAGGTATGATTTAGAAATGTGAAGTTCTACCCCTGTTGGTAGTATACATGGGCAGGATCTTAATTTGATCACTCTTTTGTTGCTGAGAATTTTCCTGCACTTCAGGAAATGCAAATTTGTTGTGTATTCAAGGTTTAAAAAGGCTTCTAAAAAATTGTATTTTCATAATTTGCCCTAACCAACCGCTAGAAAACATTTACTTTAGTTATATTCCACATAATAATTCACCTTTCCCATTGCTGCATGATTATTTTTCTGCTGTAGCCAACTGGCTCAAATGAAGATCCTACATCTATAATCCGTATTGACCCTCTCCATATCATCATAATCAGAGTCAGACTAAATCAAGAGGGCTGGGCAGTCCAGGAATGGGAGGCACAAGAGGGGAGAGGTGGGCTGGAGGTTATGGAGAGGTGGGAGGAGAGGGGTGAGAGGCTATAGGGGGACAAGAAAGGATAGCAGACTTTTGGGGGGTTGTAGAGAATGGGAGAGGGGTTAGAGGAAGCAGGGGGTCCAGAGTTTTAGAGTGGGGTGTATTCGGAGCTGGCCAGAGCCTCGTAGGGGTGTGTTGTTTTAGGGGTCCCGGGGGAGGCAGTCTAAGGGGTCAGGGGTGGTTGAGATTGGGGAGGTTGGAGAGCAGAGGAGGAGGGGGGATAAGGGGGATAATCATGTTACTGTAATGCTGTTAGCCCAGAATCAGTGCAGGGCGTGGAAAGCAATTTCTGGGCACTCGAGTTGTCTGGCCCAAGGTATGTCATTTACAGTGACTGAATGTGCACCCCTCTCTAACTCCATCCCTTCATTGCTCCCGCCACCCCCTTATTGTCTATTCTATTTCTTGAGTAAACACTCGATTGGAATGAGAAGTAGTCGACTTTGGACCACCAGCCAGAGAGCACAGAACTGGACCTGGATCTCAAGAACACTACGCACAAAAATACTATTCACATTCAAACACAGAACCTTCTTCACCATCTCTCCATCTCTACCTGCTCACTATCTCTCCATCTCTGCCTGCTCTCTATCGCTCCATCTCTTTCTCCTCATGTCTCGTGTCCTGTCCTCATTTCTCTTCAAAAATGTAATTTTTCACCTTTGTCCCGGTTTATTCCCTCCATCCTGGGGTTCTCTCCCCCAAACTTCTCCTCTTTCACCCTGCCTCAATTTCAGATGTGTTAACTTGTGAGTAGGGCCAGGAGTTTCACCTGTATGGCCAGAAGGTCTATAACCAAGGCCAGGAGTTTCACCTGTACGGCCAGTAGCTTAATAACCAGGGCCCAGAGTTATTCCTGCTCAGGTTACGTGGTCACGTCAGGAAGAGTTAAGAGAAAATGTATTAGCTCTCTCCTCTCTCCTCTCCTCTCTCCTCTCTCCTCTCTCCGGCCCCAGTGTAAGTGCTCTATTTCTCTATTTCTGTTTTGGGGCCTAAGTATTTGTTGTGCCACGGTACAGTACATGTTTCTGATGAAGATAAGAGCGATGAGAAAAGCATTCTTTAATTTGTTTTTCTGTTTGTTTTCTTTTCCTTTTCAAACAACCAATCTCTACTCTTAAAGTAAACACTAGTGTTAACTGGCCTAAATATTTACCTTTTCACTCCATTCATCCCTCTATCCGTCCTGTCTTTAACGTTGATGCGCCACACGCCTAGCGCTGGCTTTGAGATGGCTATCACACACTCAGTGTATCAATCATTTGGGTAGACGGGGATATACAACATATGGGCCCTCTAGCCCTTG
>NC_092106.1:37932137-37984637 GCF_045679555.1 Salvelinus alpinus | reverse complement strand
CCACTACCAACCCAGACACAACACTATACACTAACCCCACTACCAACCCAGACACTACACTATACACTAACCCCACTACCAACCCCACACACTACACTATACACTAACCCCCCTACCAACCCCAGACACTACACTATACACTAACCCCACTACCAACCCCACACACTACACTATACACTAACCCCACTACCAACCCCAGACACTACACACTACACAATATATTAATATGCTTCATTTGTCAAGGTGTTGGAGTGTACCCCTGGCTATCAGTACATTGTAAAAACAAGAAAATGGTGCTGTCTGGTTTGCTTTATATAGTGAATTTGAAATTATTTATACTTTTACTTTTACTTTTGATACTTAATGTCACGAATTCCCCCGGTACTGCTGCTCATTCCGTACACCAACTCCGGAGGTCTACGTCACCGGCTTTCTAGGCTTCACTGAACTGGATTCATTACCACCAGTAGAGTAATAAAAAACCCTATTACGTATTCTTGCGCCTGTCTCCGATCCTTATACAACGTGATACTTAAGTATATTTTAGCAATTACATTTACTTTTGATACTTACGTATATTTAAAACAAAATACTTTTGGACTTTTACTCAAGTAGCATTTTACAGGGTGACATTCACTTTTACTTGAGTCAGTGTCTATTAAGGTATCTTTACTTTTACCCAAGTATGACAATTGGGAACTTCTTCCAACACTGCCCACTACCAACACAGACACTACAGACTACACTATACACTAACCCCACTACCAACCCAGACACAACACTATACACTAACCCCACTACCAACCCAGACACTACAGACTACACTATACACTAACCCCACTACCAACACAGACACTACAGACTACACTATACACTAACCCCACTACCAACCCAGACACTACATGCACTAACCCCACTACCAACCTAGACACTACAGACTACACTAGACACTAACCCCACTACCAACCCCAGACACTACAGACTACACTAGACACTAACCCCACTACCAACCCCAGACACAACAGACTACACTAGACACTAACCCCACTACCAACCCAGACACTACAGACTACACTATACACTAACCCCACTACCAACCCCAGACACAACACTATACACTATACACTAACCCCACTACCAACCCCAGACACAACACTATACACTATACACTAACACCACTACCAACCCCAGACACTACAGACTACACTATACACTAACCCCACTACCAACCCAGACACAACACTATACACTATACACTAACACCACTACCAACCCAGACACAACACTATACACTATACACTAACCCCACTACCAACCCAGACACTACACTATACACTATACACTAACACCACTACCAACCCCAGACACTACAGACTACACTAACCCCACTACCAACCCAGACACTACACTATACACTAACCCCACTTCCAACCCAGACACAACACAAAACACACTACACTATACACTACCCCCACTACCAACCCAGACACTACACTATACACTATACACTAACCCCACTACCAACCCAGACACTACACTATACACTATACACTAACCCCACTACCAACCCCAGACACTACAGACTACACTATACACTAACACCACTACCAACCCAGACACAACACTATACACTATACACTAACCCCACTACCAACCCAGACACAACACTATACACTAACCCCACTACCAACCCAGACACTACAGACTACACTATACACTAACCCCACTACCAACCCAGACACAACACTATACACTAACCCCACTACCAACCCAGACACAACACTATACACTAACCCCACTACCAACCCAGACACTACACTATACACTATACACTAACCCCACTACCAACCCAGACACTACAGACTACACTATACACTAACACCACTACCAACCCAGACACAACACTATACACTATACACTAACACCACTACCAACCCAGACACAACACTATACACTATACACTAACACCACTACCAACCCCAGACACTACAGACTACACTATACACTAACCCCACTACCAACCCAGACACTACAGACTACACTATACACTATACACTAACACCACTACCAACCCAGACACAACACTATACACTATACACTAACACCACTACCAACCCAGACACTACAGACTACACTATACACTAACACCACTACCAACCCAGACACAACACTATACACTATACACTAACACCACTACCAACCCCAGACACTACAGACTACACTATACACTAACCCCACTACCAACCCAGACACAACACTATACACTATACACTAACCCCACTACCAACCCCAGACACTACAGACTACACTATACACTAACACCACTACCAACCCAGACACAACACTATACACTATACACTAACCCCACTACCAACCCCAGACACTACAGACTACACTATACACTAACCCCACTACCAACCCAGACACAACACTATACACTATACACTATACACTAACACCACTACCAACCCAGACACTACAGACTACACTATACACTAACCCCACTACCAACCCCAGACACTACACTATACACTAACCCCTCTACCAACCCAGACACTACACTATACACTAACCCCACTACCAACCCCAGACACTACACTATACACTAACCCCACTACCAACCCCAGACACTACACTATACACTAACCCCACTACCAACCCCAGACACTACACTATACACTATACACTAACCCCACTACCAACCCAGACACAACACTATACACTAACCCCACTACCAACCCAGACACAACACTATACACTAACCCCACTACCAACCCAGACACTACACTATACATTAACCCCACTACCAACCCCAGACACTACACTATACACTAACCCCACTACCAACCCAGACACAACACTATACACTAACCCCACTACCAACCCAGACACTACACTATACACTAACCCCACTACCAACCCCACACACTACACTATACACTAACCCCACTACCAACCCCAGACACTACACTATACACTAACCCCACTACCAACCCCACACACTACACTATACACTAACCCCACTACCAACCCCAGACACTACACACTACACAATATATTAATATGCTTCATTTGTCAAGGTGTTGGAGTGTACCCCTGGCTATCAGTAAATTGTAAAAACAAGAAAATGGTGCTGTCTGGTTTGCTTTATATAGTGAATTTGAAATTATTTATACTTTTACTTTTACTTTTGATACTTAATGTCACGAATTCCCCCGGTACTGCTGCTCATTCCGTACACCAACTCCGGAGGTCTACGTCACCGGCTTTCTAGGCTTCACTGAACTGGATTCATTACCACCAGTAGAGTAATAAAAAACCCTATTACGTATTCTTGCGCCTGTCTCCGATCCTTATACAACGTGATACTTAAGTATATTTTAGCAATTACATTTACTTTTGATACTTACGTATATTTAAAACAAAATACTTTTGGACTTTTACTCAAGTAGCATTTTACAGGGTGACATTCACTTTTACTTGAGTCAGTGTCTATTAAGGTATCTTTACTTTTACCCAAGTATGACAATTGGGAACTTCTTCCAACACTGCCCACTACCAACACAGACACTACAGACTACACTATACACTAACCCCACTACCAACCCAGACACAACACTATACACTAACCCCACTACCAACCCAGACACTACAGACTACACTATACACTAACCCCACTACCAACACAGACACTACAGACTACACTATACACTAACCCCACTACCAACCCAGACACAACACTATACACTAACCCCACTACCAACCCAGACACTACAGACTACACTAGACACTAACCCCACTACCAACCCAGACACTACAGACTACACTATACACTAACCCCACTACCAACCCCAGACACAACACTATACACTATACACTAACCCCACTACCAACCCAGACACTACAGACTACACTATACACTAACCCCACTACCAACCCAGACACTACAGACTACACTATACACTAACCCCACTACCAACCCCAGACACAACACTATACACTATACACTAACACCACTACCAACCCCAGACACTACAGACTACACTATACACTAACCCCACTACCAACCCAGACACAACACTATACACTATACACTAACACCACTACCAACCCAGACACAACACTATACACTATACACTAACCCCACTACCAACCCAGACACTACACTATACACTATACACTAACACCACTACCAACCCCAGACACTACAGACTACACTAACCCCACTACCAACCCAGACACTACACTATACACTAACCCCACTTCCAACCCAGACACAACACAAAACACACTACACTATACACTACCCCCACTTCCAACCCAGACACTACACTATACACTATACACTAACCCCACTACCAACCCAGACACAACACTATACACTATACACTAACCCCACTACCAACCCAGACACAACACTATACACTATACACTACCCCCACTTCCAACCCAGACACAACACTATACACTATACACTAACCCCACTTCCAACCCAGACACAACACTATACACTAACCCCACTACCAACCCAGACACTACAGACTACACTATACACTAACACCACTACCAACCCAGACACAACACTATACACTATACACTAACCCCACTACCAACCCCAGACACTACAGACTACACTATACACTAACACCACTACCAACCCAGACACAACACTATACACTAACCCCACTACCAACCCAGACACAACACTATACACTAACCCCACTACCAACCCAGACACTACACTATACACTATACACTAACCCCACTACCAACCCAGACACTACAGACTACACTATACACTAACACCACTACCAACCCAGACACAACACTATACACTATACACTAACACCACTACCAACCCAGACACAACACTATACACTAACCCCACTACCAACCCAGACACTACAGACTACACTATACACTAACCCCACTACCAACCCAGACACAACACTATACACTAACCCCACTACCAACCCAGACACTAGAGACTACACTATACACTAACACCACTACCAACCCAGACACAACACTATACACTATACACTAACCCCACTACCAACCCAGACACAACACTATACACTAACCCCACTACCAACCCAGACACTAGAGACAACACTATACACTAACACCACTACCAACCCAGACACAACACTATACACTATACACTAACCCCACTACCAACCCAGACACTACAGACTACACTATACACTAACCCCACTACCAACCCAGACACAACACTATACACTAACCCCACTACCAACCCAGACACTAGAGACTACACTATACACTAACACCACTACCAACCCAGACACAACACTATACACTATACACTAACCCCACTACCAACCCCAGACACTACAGACTACACTATACACTAACACCACTACCAACCCAGACACAACACTATACACTATACACTAACACCACTACCAACCCAGACACAACACTATACACTATACACTAACCCCACTACCAACCCCAGACACTACAGACTACACTATACACTAACACCACTACCAACCCAGACACAACACTATACACTATACACTAACCCCACTACCAACCCAGACACAACACTATACACTATACACTAACCCCACTACCAACCCAGACACAACACTATACACTATACACTATACACTATACACTAACCCCACTACCAACCCCAGACACTACAGACTACACTATACACTAACACCACTACCAACCCAGACACAACACTATACACTATACACTAACCCCACTACCAACCCAGACACAACACTATACACTATACACTAACACCACTACCAACCCCAGACACTACAGACTACACTATACACTAACCCCACTACCAACCCCAGACACTACAGACTACACTATACACTAACACCACTACCAACCCAGACACAACACTATACACTATACACTAACACCACTACCAACCCCAGACACTACAGACTACACTATACACTAACACCACTACCAACCCCAGACACTACAGACTACACTATACACTAACCCCACTACCAACCCAGACACAACACTATACACTATACACTAACACCACTACCAACCCAGACACAACACTATACACTATACACTAACACCACTACCAACCCCAGACACTACAGACTACACTATACACTAACCCCACTACCAACCCAGACACAACAGACTACACTATACACTAACACCACTACCAACCCAGACACAACACTATACACTATACACTAACACCACTACCAACCCCAGACACTACAGACTACACTATACACTCAGTCTGCTCCAGACAACAATTACAGCCTTTATGAAGGCTCTATGAATGCCATATGACACCCTTATGTCAGGTTTAAGAATATGTTGGCTAATAGAGTCATCATAGCACAACACTGCCCCACTACCCCATCCCAGAGACGGCATTACTCACCCTGCTTCAGACAAATACAGCCAGTGACTCCCTTATGAAGTCTCTTTGAATGTCATATGATAACTCAATGATAACTAGTATCTGTAGCGCTGACTGATATCTGACCAATGACCCCACAGACTGTCTGGCTTTGGTAGAGAGGGTGCATGTCAGCTCTACCTAGGAGTATTACCATTCTGCTAGCTCATTTGACCATAGGGGGAAATAATGTTTTGTCTACTGTGTAAATACAGTAAAGCCAGTCTGATTGAGGGATGAGTGTTTGTTGGATTCACTGCAGTACTCTAGTGTTTTGGTGTGCTGTAACAGTGGTTATAGTCAGTGGCTGGGAGACAGTCTTTGGGCCCACGCCCTTACCCCCTTCCCTCCACCTCCCACCCCGCCCTGGTATGTGGGAACCTCTCACGAATACCAGCATGCACGACGGTGTCCTGCCACTGAACTACGTCACCCCCCCCCCCCCCCCCACACACACACACACAGACACTCACACCGCCCTTATCGCCAGCATCGCATCACAGAGAAGCGTTCTTCCTGCTCTACACACACACACACACACACACACACACACACACACACACACACACACACACACACACACACACACACACACACACACACACACACACACACACACACACACACACACACACACACACACTTTCAAACACACACACTTTCAAACACACATGTGCAGTTGAAGCTAGACACACATGTTCTTTGGTATATATGTGCTGGTGTGTGTTCTGTCTGAGATTTGGGGAGAAGCCTATCTAAACCCTACAGGATGACTGTGAAGACAGATAACAGATGGGAAGATAGGGAGGGAGGGAGGGAGGGAGGGAGGGAGGGAGGGAGGGAGGGATAATGACTCAACAAAGACATGCCTAGCTGTTTTATCTACTGCTTCCCAATTTACCTGCCTATCTCTGTCTGTATGTCTCCTGGTACATATACACACACACACACGCGCACACACACACACGCACACACACGAACACACGGTCGAACCAAAAGTTCATTCTCATACAGTGTCTTCAGAAATTATTGGGACACCTTGACGTTTTCCACATTTTGTTACGTTACAGCTTTTTTCTTAAATGGATAACGTTTTTTTTTAATCGAAAAAAAGGTTTTTAGAAATTTTTGCAAATGTATTATAAATTAAAAAACGTATTTACATAAGTATTCAGACTCTTTGCTATGAGACTCAAAATTGAGCTCAGATGCATCCTGTTTCCACTGATCATCCTTGACATGTTTTTACAACTTGATTGGAGTCCACCTGTGGTAAATTGTACTGATTGGACATGACTTGGGCAGGCACACAACTGTCTATATAAGGTCCCACAGTTGACAGTGCATGTCAGAGCAAAAATCAAGCTATGAGGTCGAAGGAATTGTCCGTAGTGCTCCGAGACAGGATTGTGTAGAGGCACAGACATTTCTGCAACATTGAAGCTTCCCAAGAACACAGTAGCCTCGATCATTCTCAAATGGAAGAAGTTTGGAACCACCAAGACTCTTCTTAGAGCTGGCCGCCCTTGCCAAACTGAGCAATCTGGGGAGAGTCTTGGTCAGGGAGGTGACCAAGAACCTAATAGTCACTCTGACGGAGTTCCAGAGTTCCTCTGCACTAGAGTTCCTCTCAGGACCTCAGACTGAGGTGAAGGTTCACCTTCCAACAGGACAACAACCCTAAGCACACAGCCAAGACAACGCAGGAGTGGCTTTGGGACAAGTCTCTGAATGTCCTTGAGTGGCCTAGCCAGAGCCTGGATTTGAACCCAATCAAACATCTCTGGAGAGACCTGAAAGAAGCTGTACAGCAACGCTCCCCATCCAGCCTGACAGCGCTTGAGAGGATCTGCAGAGAAGAATGGGAGAAACTCCCCAAATACAGGTGTACCAAGCTTGTAGCGTCATACCCAAGAAGACTCGAGGCTGTAATCGCTGCCAAAGGTGCTTCATCAAAGTACTGAGTAAAGGGTCGCAATACTAATGTAAATGTGATATTTCAGTTATTCTTTTTAATAAATGACCAAACATTTCTGATAACCTGTTTTTCTTTGTCATTATTGGGTATTGTGTGTTGATTGATAAGAATAAAAAAAACTATGGAATCCATTTTAGAACAAGGCTGTAACGTAACAAAATGTGAAAAAAGTCAAGGGGAGTAACTTTTCGAAGGCCCTGTAGTTGTAAACAAACAAAGAACAGACACAGTGTTACTCACATGTACAAATTCAAATTTATAGACAAACTCAATTGAATGAGCTTCATTGGCATAAGTCAAACTCTCTGAGACATATCTTGCGCAATCTCAGTCATACTCTCACTGAGATGCACAAACACGCGCACACAATTAGTAGCCCGCCTGGAGGCTGTGTGTCCTGGTAATAAGTGCTTGTTGATGTTTTCCAAAGTAATAGAAAGAATAAACAAGGCGTAACCTTTTAATTGAGTGATGACATGACGATGATGGAGAGATAGCTAACAGCTCCTTGTAGAGCAGACAAGGAGTGTGTTGACGCTCCCTCCATCCCTCCGTACGCCTGGCCTAATTCTCTCTCTCTCTATTTGGTTCTTCTATAGACTCTGTCTGTCAATTTGGTTTTTCTATTGACTCTCTCTCTCTCTATTTGGTTCTTCTACTGACTCTCTCTCTCTATTTGTGTCACGTTTGTCGTATGAATCGGACCAAGGAGCAGCATGGTATGCGTACATTCTTATTTATTAAAAGAATGAACACTGAAAAAACTAACAAAATAACAAAATGAAACGTGAAGCTATACAAACGAGTGCTGACAGGCAACTACACATAGACAAGAAACCACAAACATCAAAGGGAAAATGGCTACCTAAATATGATCCCCAATCAGAGCAAACGATAAACAGCTGCCTCTGATTGGGAACCATATCAGGCCACCATAGACATACAAATCACCTAGACCTACAAAAACCCTAGACCTACAAAAACCCTAGACATACTAAAAACCCTAGACAATACAAAAACTAACATACCTACCCTAGTCACACCCTGACCTAACCAAAATATAAAGAAAACAGAGATATCTCAGGTCAGGGCGTGACAGTACCCCCCCCAAAGGTGCGGACTCCCGGCCGCAAACCTGAACCTATAGGGGAGGGTCAGGGTGGGCATCTACCCTCGGTGGCGGCTCCGGTTCTGGACGCAGCTCCCCCTCTTTACGCTGATCCCTCCGCCTTTGTAGAACCGGACCGTGGATCATTGCCAGAGGACCCGGACTGGGAACCGTCGCCGGAGACCCCGGACTGGGAACCGTCGCCGGAGACCCCGTACTGGGGACCTTTGCCGGAGACCCCGGAATGGGGACCGTCGCCGGAGAACCCGGACTGGGGACCGTCGCCGGAGAACCCGGACTGTGGCCCGTCGTTGGAGGTTCCAGACTGTGGCCCGTCGTTGGAGGTTCCGGACTGTGGCCCGTCGTTGGAGGTTCCGAACTGTGGCCCGTCGTTGGAGGTTCCGGACTGTGGCCCATCCTAGGAGGTTCCCGGACTGTGGCCCGTCGTTGGAGGTTCCGAACTGTGGCCCGTCGTAGGAGGCTCCGGACTGTGAAATGTCGCCGGAAGCTCTGGACTGGGAACCGTCGCCGGAAGCTCTGGACTGGGAACTGTCACCGGAAGCTCTGGACTGGGAACTGTCACCGGAAGCTCTGGACTGGGAACTGTCGCCGGAAGCTCTGGACTGGGAACTGTCGCCGGAAGCTCTGAACTGTGGAAGCGCACTGGAGGCCTGATGCGTGGTGCCGGAACTGGTGGTACCGGGCTGAGGACACGCACCTCAGGGCGAGGGGAAGAGGCACAGGTCGTACTGGACTGTGGAAGCGTGTAACAGGGTTATATTGGTGATTCCCCTTGCCACTTTATTGTTAAGCCAATGGGTTTTTGGTTTTAGTTTTGTCTTGCCTTCACCTACTCAACATGGCATCTTATTGGCTGGTTTGCGTAGCTTGCTTACGAGGGAGGATGTTTCAGTTAGAATCGTCCCAGTGAACAAGCACCAAACCAGCGGTAAGTTGTTGGTTGCAAAGCGCTGTACGTCAAAAATGATTTTTATACTCCCAAGTGATGATTTAAATGTACAATTTATATCAATTTGTTTGTAAATGTTATTCGAACATCACACATAAGATGCAGCGTTTTTAGTGAATATTTGTTGTGCATTTTGTTGTTGAGAATTCCCGCTAATACTAGCTAGCAACTTACTGTGTCTTGTAGGGGGTTCGTATATTTTGTACAGTGCGTGAGTGCAGAGTTGGATGGTGAGCCGTGCATTGCATGACGTGCAATTTTGTGCTGTTCCTATCAGGTACATTGTTAAAGATATTATATTGTATATTGTAATTGTATTATTTTGGTAACTACATGCCCAGTGAACAAGCACCAAACCAGCGGGGGGTTCGTATATTTTGTACAGTGCGTGAGTGCAGAGTTGGATGGTGAGCCGTGCATTGCATGACGTGCAATTATGTGCTGTTCCTATCAGAATAAAGCTCCATGACTGGTGCTACAAGTTGGAGTTCGTGTCGATGATTGATTGTACACAACGCAAGAAGAGTACTGTTACAAGCGCACTGGAGGCCTGATGTGTGGTGCCGGAACTGGTGGTACCGGGCTGAGGACACGCACCTCAGGGCGAGTGCGGGGAAGAGGCACAGGACTTACTGGACTCTGGAGGCCTGATGCGTGGTGCCGGAACTGGTGGTACCGGGCTGAGGACACGCATCTCAGGGCGAGTGCGGGGAAGAGGCACAGGCCGTACTGGACTCTGGAGGCGCACAGGAGGCCTGATGCGTGGTGCCGGAACTGGTGGTACCGGGCTGAGGACACGCACCTCAGGGCGAGTGCGGGGAAGAGGCACAGGCCGTACTGGACTCTGGAGGCGCACAGGAGGCCTGATGCGTGGTGCCGGAACTGGTGGTACCGGGCTGAGGACACGCATCTCAGGGCGAGTGCGGGGAAGAGGCACAGGCCGTACTGGGCTGTGCAGACGCACCGGAGACACCGTACGCAGAGCCGACACAGGATATCCTGGTCCAAGGAGGTGTACTGGAGACCAGGAGCGCTGAGCCGGCACCATCCGTCCTGGCTGGATGCCCATTCTAGCCCGGCAATTGCGAGGAGCTGGAATAGAGCGCACCGGGCTATGAATGCGAACTGGAGACACCGTGCGCATCTCTGCGTAACTGACCAGTTACACGCTGCCCACGGTAAGCACGAGGAGTTGGCTCAGGTCTCCAACCTGACTCAGCCAATCTCCTCGTGTGCCCCCCAATTTATTTTTATTGGGGCTGCCTCTCGGGCTTCCGTGCTAACCGTGTCCCCTCGTATCGTCGCCGTTCCTCCTGCGCTATCTCCACCTGCTTCCATGGTAGGCGATCCTCTCCTGCCAATATTTCCTCCCACGTCCAGGATCCTTTACCGTCCAAAATCTCGTCCCATGTCCATGATGTCTGCTCCTTCTGAACACGCTGCTTGGTCCTTTTATGGTGGGTTCTACAAAAACTAACGTACCCACCCTAGTCACACCCTGACCTAACCAAAATATAAAGAAAACAGAGATATCTCAGGTCAGGGCATGACAATTTGGTTCTTCTATAGACTCTCTCTCTCTCTGTGGTTCTTCTATAGACTCTCTGTCTGTCTATTTGGTTCTTCTATAGACTCTCTGTCTGTCTACATCTCCGTTTTAGAGTCCATTTTCTTTTCATTCTTTCATTCTCGCTTTCTTTCTCACTCTGTGTTTTTCTACTGTCTTCTATCTTTGCAGCTCCATCTGCCTCTCCCTCTTCCTCCTCCCATCCCTTTGTCTGTTTTGAGAAGGCTTGTCAGAGCCCTGCCAGTGGTAATCTTAGTGACAGACTCTGTGCCACCCCCCAACACACACACACACACACACACACACACACACACACACACACACACACACACACACACACACACACACACACACACACACACACACACACACACACACACACACACACACACACACACACACACACACCGGGCTAGAGGGCTGTCTGAGCATGACCCCCCAGTCTCAGCCCTGCAGCCATATCCAACATCTGGTCCAGTCATGTAGACCAGAGGAGTATAGTGCCACTCCACTTCCTGTTTCATCCCTCCAACTCCACCTCCTATCCTTTCTCTCTCTCATTCTCTCGCTCTAACTCTCTCTTGTTCTTTTTGTCTTTATTTATCTTTCACTCTCTAAACAATCTATAATTCTGCTCTCTATCTCTCTCATGCTGTAGAATGATATTTTTTCACACAATTAAATTAAATGCATTGGTAAGCAACCCACTGCAGTCGTTTGTAAACTCAGCAAAAAAAGAAACGTCCCTTTTTCAGAACCCTGTCTTTCAAATGTAATTCTTAAAAAGCCAAATAACTTCACAGATCTTCATTGTAAAGGGTTTAATAACCTCTTGACGCTAGGGGTCAGATTTTTTATTTTATTTTTTAAAATAACGTTCCCAAGGTAAACGGACTATTTCTCAGGTCCAGATCGTAGAATATGCATATAATTTACAGATTAGGATAGAAAACACTCCAAAGTTTCCAAAACTGTCAAAATATTGTCTGTGAGTATAACAAAACTGATTCTGCAGGCGAAAACCTGAGAAAATCTAACCCGGACGTGATATATATATGTTTTAATGTGTGTTTCCTGGCCAGTCTTTCTTCTATTTAAAGGGGTATCAACCAGATTCCTTTTCCAATGGCTTCCTCAGGCTGTGACCAGGCTTTAGACATAGTTTCAGGCTTTTATTTTGAAAAATGAATGAGATTTTTCCAAAGTAGTCAGGTGTCCTCTGAATAGTTCCTGCGCGCGAGAGGGGGGCTCTCCATTTTCCTTTTCTCTCTTATTGAATAGGTTACGGTCCGGTTGAAATATTATCGATTATGTTTGTTAAAAACAACCTGAGGATTGATTCTAAAAAACATTTGACATGTTTCTACGACCATTAAGGATACTTTTGGGAATTTTTGTCGAACGGAACGAGGCTGTAGTTTTCTGAACATAAAGCGCAACCCAAATGGCGTTTTTTTGTAATAAAAGTAAAATGTATCGAACAAAAATAAATTTTGTTGTGTAATTGGGAGTCTCGTGAGTGCAAACATCCGAAGATTATCAAAGGTAAGCGATTAATGTTATTGCTTTTCTGACTTTCGTGACCAAGCTATCCAAGCTAATATAAGGCTAACTGTTCTAGCATTGATTGATACACTCACAAAAGCTTAGATTTCTTTCTCTGTAAAGCATATTTTCAAAATCTGACACGATAGGTGGATTAACAACAAGCTAAGCTGTGTTTTGGTATATTTCACTTGTGATTGCATGATTATAAATATTTTTAGTAATATATTTTTGAATTTGGCGCCCTGCAATTCTAGCGGTTGTTTAGGAAAGTGATCCCGCTAACGGGATTCGTAGCGCAGAGAAGTTAATGAACATGCACCTGTGGAACGGTCGTTAAGACACTAACAGCTTACAGACGGTAGGCAATTAAGGTCGCAGTTATGAAAACCTAGGACACTAAAGAGGCCTTTCTTCTGACTCTGAAAAACACCATAAGAAAGATTCCCAGGGTCCCTGCTCATCTGCGTGAACGTGCCTTAGGGCATGCTGCAAAGAGGCATGAGGACTGCAGATGTGGCCAGGGCAATACATTGCAATGTCCGTACTGTGAGACGCCTAAGACAGAGCTACAGGGAGACAGGACGGACAGCTGATCGTCCTCGCAGTGACAGACCACGTGTAACAACACCTGCACAAGATCGGTACATCCGAACATCACACCTGCGGGACAGGTACAGGATGGCAGCAACAACTGCCCGAGTTACACCAGGAATGCACAATCCCTCCATCTGTGCTCAGACTGTCCGCAATAGGCTGAGAGAGGCTGGACTGAGGGCTTGTAGGCGTGTTGTAAGGCAGGTCCTCACCAGACATCACCGGCAACAATGTCGCCTATGGGCACAAACCCACCGTCGCTGGCCAGACAAGACTGACAAAAAGTGTTCTTCACTGACGAGTCGCGGTTTTGTCTCACCAGGGGTGATGGTCGGATTCACGTTTATCGTCGAAGGAATGAGCGTTACACCAAGGCCTGTACCCTGGAGCGGGATCGATTTGGAGGTGGAGCGTCCGTCATGGTCTGGGGCGGTGTGTCAAAGCATCATCGGACTGAGCTTGTTGTCATTGCAGGCAATCTCAACGCTGTGCGTTGCAGGCTCATCCTGACATAACCCTCCTGACAACGCCACCAGCCATACTGCTCGTTCTGTGTGTGATTTCCTGCAAGACAGGAATGTCAGTGTTCTGCCATGGCCAGGCAAGAGCTCGGATCTCAATCTCATTCAGCACGTCTGGGACCTGTTGGATCGGAGGGTGAGGGCTAGGGCCATTCCCCCCAGAAATGTCCGGGAACTTGCAGGTGCCTTGGTGGAAGAGTGGGGTAACATCTCACGGCAAATCTGGAACAGGCCATGAGGAGGAAAATAAACGCTGTTGACAGTTAGAGGACGTTTCTTTTTTTTCGGAGTTTATTTTGCTATTGCATAATATTCTAAAATTATGTCCTGGACCCACACATTCTCAGACATACACAACAACAGTAGACAGGTGTTAGGCACACACACACACCAGTTTGTACCAGTTTCCGAAGAGGCGCGACAGTGCCTCTTCAACCTCAGGAGAATTAACAAATTTGGCTTGTAACCTAAAACCCTCACAAACATTTACATATGCACAATTGAGAGCATCCTGTTGGGCTGTATCACCACCTGGTACGGCAACAGCACCAACCACAACCGCAGGGCTCTCCAGAGGGTGGTGCTGTCTGCACAACGCATCACCGGGGGCTAACTACCTGCCCTCCAGGACACCGACAGCACCCAATGTCACAGGAAGGCCAAAAAGAACATCAAGGACAACAACCACCCGAGCCACTGCCTGTTTACCCCGCTACCATCCAGAAGGCAAGGTCAGTACAGGTGCATCAAAGCTGGGACCGAGAGACTGAAAAACAGCTTCTATCTCAAGGCCATCGGACTGTTAAACAGCCATCACTAGCACAGAGAGGCTGCTGCCTGCATACAGACTTTTGGCCAAATCATTGGCCACTCTAACAAATGGATCACTAGTCACTTTATTAATGCCACTTTAATAATGATGTTTACATATTTTGCATTACTCATCTCATATGTATATACTGTATATTATACCATCTATTGCATCTTGCCTATTCCGCTCGGTCATTGGTCATCCATATATGTATGTACATATTCTTATCCCATCCCTTTACTTAGATTTGTGTGTATTAGGTAGTAGTTGTGGAATTGTCAGATTACTTGTTGATATTGCTGCACTGTCAGAACTAGAAGCACAAGCATTTCGCTACACTCGCAATAACATCTGCTAACCATGTGTATGTGACCAATACAATTTGATTTGATTAGATTTTGACTGTGACAGGGCCAGTGTGTGCGCTGTCTGTCTGTGTGTGGGGGAGGTCCGTGGCCCCTGGGGAACCAATAGCATGTCACTGTGTGCAGTCTGGGGCCTCTCCAGCCTATTAGAGGCCCACAGTGGAATTTTCAGTGAAACAGAGATCAACAGTGACAGAGACACTACAGCTGTGTGGATACATGCACTTAGGGTGGCTTTCTCTCTCTCTGTTGTTTCTTTCATTTTATCCTGCTGTCTTTTATTGCTCCATGCTATGGTGATCCTTTGTATTATCTTACTTTGCACTTTTATAGCAATAATGTAATTTGTCTGTATCCCTCACTAACAGCTTAGAAGTAACATATAACAAAACTGAACTGGTTTCATATGAAGGTATGGGTGTTGCCATGGGCGGATTGGCCATCTGGCAATTCTGGCAAATGCCAGATGGTCTGGACCATTTTTTAGTTGGGTGGGCTGGTCAAAATTGACATACAGAAAAATATTTTTTATTTATAAAATTACAAATAAATAAAAAAGGTGACATGGCCATGGGCCCATGGGCCTGATAATAGTTTTTTTTATAAATGTATATATTTTTTTTTAAATGTTTCTGTTATACTGATTTATAATGAGCCTTTGGCTGATCAGTGGGAAACGGCCGGCCAACCTACCAAGATAGGCCGGCTAGGTTTTCTGACAGGCTGATTTGAGGTCATGCGGCATAAGCAAAGAGACTTGCTCCAACTATAAAACGGAAAGGGTGCCTATAAATGTAGAAAGAGCACATTCTACATTGTCACCTCACCCAAAACGTAACATTTTTGGGTGGCTAAAACCATGCTTTGGTAAAAAGAAATATTCTTATGATTCCTGTAATGGAAGTGTGTGCCATGGCCCTGTGCCTGTTTCGCTGGGGCCTGCTGCTGTAATGAGCGAGCCACTCTCCTCTCCCCCCATGCGCTCGAAAGAAAAATGTGTTCTGATCGTATAACATTTCAAAATGTAATTGTGGGAAAAACACAGCTTTGGAAGTTTCGTTCCCTTGTCCTTGTCGAAGAGAGAAGGGCCTCAGCTTTCTGTAGGTACATTCAATATTCAGCTCAATAGCAACTATTTTGCAACCGAGATATTTGATATGGCTTTAAAGTGCACACAGGCCATTGAGAGGACATAGGCCTATAGGTCTAATGCAGGGGTGGGCAACTCCAGTCCTCGAGGGCCTGATTGGTGTCACACTTTTTCTCCATCCCTAGCAAACACAGCTGATTAATCAAATTGCATTCTAAACTGAAGATCATGATTAGGTGAATATTGGAGATGATTAGTTATTGGTGTGTTAGCTGGGGCAAAACTGTGACACCAATCAGGCCCTCAAGGATTGGAATTGCCCACCCCTGGTAATGGGTAGTAGCCTACAACTGCAAAGTTTTTTAAGGACATTACATTTACTGCTGGATGAACACATGGCTATTAGCCGAGGTTATTATATTTAGAGTTAGCGATCTAATTCATGTGTTTTGTGTTTACACTTCCTCAGGTGCTGAACCCCAAATTAATTAGCCCATGATATTAGTTAGTGCTATTTTGTCAGATTTTGACTGTAAATATATAGCAATTATAGTCTAATTGTCAAACCAACATTCATGACAATAACTTGATTAGGTTGCACAGAATATCTTGAGTCATGCATCCCTGCTTGGACGTGTTGTATAAAAAATGCACTTATTTCTTGGATAAGAGTTCAAGTTGTAAAAAAGTTAGTGGCACCAGTGACATGTAAGTCTGGAGCCCTGAGCTGGTAATTAACACATTGATTCAGGGAGAACACACGATCGCAGACTTTTGAAGAAAAAACATAAATTCCTTGCATATTATGCAAGGGCTTGCAAATTTCACCAATTTCCACATAAAAAGTTTAATCATTCCAATATTATCACATAAAACTGACTCATGAACTCAGTACATAAAAAAGGCCTCACAATTTCAACCAATCACAGCACATTTACAGCATAATATGGATCAATCAATCATTGCATATTGCGATGCAAAATGTAAGAATTGTTACAGTAAATAAAATTTAAAAAATTGCGCAGTGATGTGGGTTGGTGTGGATAAAATGCCAGGGCTGAATTCTTGTCCTAGTCCGCCCCTGGTTGTTGCTGCAGTCAGCTTTGCCATGGTGGTGCAGCCCCCCCCCCCCCCCCCCCCCTCGGCCCTATATGTGCTGACACTAGGCCAGGTGAGGGGTTGGAGGGCGGAGGAGAAGGTGAATGTATCACACCTTGTGTTTGTCTTGGCTGGAGAGGTGTAGAAAAAGTAGAAAAAGAGACAGAGCAGGTCATGCCCTGGGGTGTTTGGGATGGAGGAAGGGGGAAGGGAGAGAGGTGGGGGATTCTCTTCTAGCTAAATTATTGTCGCTCCTTAAGTTGGTCTATTGAGGAGACAATGCTTTAAATCACTCAAGTGGAGATGATTGTTAAACTTAAAAAATATGAATAAAATAAATATTCCACCAACAACTTAGATGCACATCTTATTTGAGGGTCACACACACACACACACACACACACACACACACACACACACACACACACACACACACACACACACACACACACACACACACACACACACACACACACACACACACACACACACACACACACACACAGAGAGAGAGACATTTGTTTTACTATCCTATGGAGACCAAACAATTGATTCCCATTCAAAATCCTATTTTACATAACCCCTAACCCTAACCCTTAACCTGACTCTATCCTTAACCCTAACCTTAACCCCTAACCCTAAACCTAACCCTAACTCCTAAAGCTAACCCCTAACCCTAATTCTAATTCTAACCCTAAACCTAATCCCTTACATTAAAATTGCATTTTTCCATGTGGGGACCGGCTAAATGTCCCCACTTATTTAAATTGTTCTGGTCCCCACAAGGATAGTAAAACCAAAAACACACAGTGAGTGTGGTGTCTGTGAGGCTTGGTGTGATTGACAGGGAGTGGTGAGGAGAGGAAGTGAGGGTTGAAAGAAGACTCAGGTGATGTTAAGGGCTGATTGACAGGTTGGCCCCACCTTCGCTGACACTCAGACAGACAGAAGACAACCTTAACCTTTTAGCCTCCACAAACAAGACATAATGGGCTGGCTCCTTCACTCACACATCTTTCTTTTTTCACTTTCCTATTCCTTTCTTCGCTTGCTCTCTCTTTTTCTCAATTCTCACACCTCTCACTGTATCTCTCTCTCTTCTCTCTCTCACTCTCTCACTCGCTCTCTCACTCTTCTCTCTTCTCTCTTTCACTCTCCCTTTCTCCCTATATTTCTCCCTCTTCTCTTTATTTCTCTCTCCCTCCCTCCTCCTATATCTCTCTCTCTCTGATGACTGGTGTTGAGTTCTATCTTCCATCTGGTCTCTCTTCACTTCTCTTATTTCTCTAGAGTGTTTCTGCTGATCCCTGGGTTTCCCCGCTGCTCCCAAGGGGTGACTGGGTGTGTGTCTCTGTGTCAGTGTGTGTGTATGTACAAGTTATAGTATGCATCTGTGTATGAGAGTGCCTTGAGTCTTTGTGTGTGTGTGTGTCTTTGTGTGTACATGAATGTGTGTATGTGAGTGTGTTTATAAGCCTGTGTGCTCATGAATGTGTGTATGTAAGTGCGTTTATAAGCCTGTGTGTGCATGCTTGTCAGTATGTGTGCTTGCTTTCGTGCATGTGTACGAGTGCATGCGAATGTGTGTGTGTGTGTGTGTGTGTGTCAGAGAGATAGGCCAGGTGTCTGCTCTTTGCGGGTTGTCTGTCAGTGTTCTAAGGACAGGGGTGTGGAGTGAGACTGGGGCTTGGGCCGGGGAACTGTGACCGGACCGGCTGGGAGAAATTCTTACCATTCCCCAGGATCCGCCTGGACTAAAAGCACCATAACACACCTGGGATACACAGACATGGGCTCAACACACACTCACACACACATGCACACACCAGCACATACACATCTCTGCACTAATAAACGTGAACTGTAAAACCAACCCTTAAAGTGCAACGGTCAAATACAAAAAGGAACCTGAATGCACCTAGACACCACCCTTCCCTCTATCTATCCTTTTCATTGTTCCAAACAAACAGATGTTAAAAAGACATGCATGTCTGGTCACATAGATTATAACCAGTAAAAGTATGGTTACACACACACACACAGAGAGACACACACACGCGTGGTAAGGGTGTGTTTGTGTGATCAGAGGCCTGTCATCTGTCATCATCTGAGTCGACGGTAGCCATCAGCCAGCCTGCCTGAGAAAACACCACAGACATCCAAACAGAAGTAACTAATACATGATACCAGAGACATTACATTTACATTTAAGTCATTTAGCAGACGCTCTTATCCAGAGCGACATCCAGACAGAACTAACTAATACATGATACCAGAGACATGCAGACAGAACTAACTAATACATGATACCAGAGACATGCAGACAGAACTAACTAATACATGATACCAGAGACATCCAGACAGAACTAACTAATACATGATAACAGAGACATCCAGACAGAACTAACTAATACATGATACCAGAGACATCCAGACAGAACTAACTAATACATGATACCAGAGACATGCAGACAGAACTAACTAATACATGATACCAGAGACATCCAGACAGAACTAACTAATACATGATACCAGAGACATGCAGACAGAACTAACTAATACATGATAACAGAGACATGCAGACAGAACTAACTAATACATGATAACAGAGACATGCAGACAGAAGTAACTAATACATGATACCAGAGACATGCAGACAGAACTAACTAATACATGATACCAGAGACATGCAGACAGAACTAACTAATACATGATAACAGAGACATCCAGACAGAACTAACTAATACATGATAACAGAGACATCCAGACAGAACTAACTAATACATGATAACAGAGACATCCAGACAGAACTAACTAATACATGATACCAGAGACATGCAGACAGAACTAACTAATACATGATAACAGAGACATGCAGACAGAACTAACTAATACATGATACCAGAGACATCCAGACAGAACTGACTAATACATGATACCAGAGACATCCAGACAGAACTAACTAATACATGATACCAGAGACATCCAGACAGAAGTAACTAATACATGATACCAGAGACATCCAGACCGAGGTAACTAATACATGATAACAGAGACATCCAGACAGAACTAACTAATACATGATAACAGAGACATCCAGACAGAACTAACTAATACATGATAACAGAGACATCCAGACAGAACTAACTAATACATGATACCAGAGACATGCAGACAGAACTAACTAATACATGATACCAGAGACATCCAGACAGAACTAACTAATACATGATAACAGAGACATGCAGACAGAACTAACTAATACATGATACCAGAGACATGCAGACAGAACTAACTAATACATGATACCAGAGACATGCAGACAGAACTAACTAATACATGATACCAGAGACATCCAGACAGAACTAACTAATACATGACACCAGAGACATGCAGACAGAACTAACTAATACATGATACCAGAGACATGCAGACAGAACTAACTAATACATGATACCAGAGACATCCAGACATAACTATTACATGATACCAGAGACATCCAGACAGAAGTAACTAATACATGACACCAGAGACATCCAGACAGAACTAACTAATACATGATAACAGAGACATCCAGACAGAACTAACTAATACATGATACCAGAGACATCCAGACAGAACTAACTAATACATGATACCAGAGACATCCAGACAGAACTAACTAATACATGATACCAGAGACATCCAGACAGAAGTAACTAATACATGATACCAGAGACATGCAGACAGAACTAACTAATACATGATAACAGAGACATCCAGACAGAACTAACTAATACATGATAACAGAGACATGCAGACAGAACTAACTAATACATGATACCAGAGACATCCAAACAGAAGTAACTAATACATGATACCACAGACATCCAGACAGAACTAACTAATACATGATAACAGAGACATCCAGACAGAACTAACTAATACATGATACCAGAGACATCCAGACAGAACTAACTAATACATGATACCAGAGACATGCAGACAGAACTAACTAATACATGATACCAGAGACATCCAAACAGAAGTAACTAGTACATGATACCAGAGACATCCAGACAGAACTAACTAATACATGATACCAGAGACATGCAGACAGAACTAACTAATACATGATACCAGAGACATCCAAACAGAAGTAACTAGTACATGATACCAGAGACATCCAGACAGAACTAACTAATACATGATACCAGAGACATGCAGACAGAACTAACTAATACATGATAACAGAGACATCCAAACAGAAGTAACTAGTACATGATACCAGAGACATCCAGACAGAACTAACTAATACATGATACCAGAGACATCCAGACAGAACTAACTAATACATGATACCAGAGACATCCAGACAGAAGTAACTAATACATGATACCAGAGACATGCAGACAGAACTAACTAATACATGATACCAGAGACATCCAGACAGAACTAACTAATACATGATAACAGAGACATCCAGACAGAACTAACTAATACATGATACCAGAGACATCCAGACAGAACTAACTAATACATGATACCAGAGACATGCAGACAGAACTAACTAATACATGATAACAGAGACATCCAGACAGAACTAACTAATACATGATACCAGAGACATGCAGACAGAACTAACTAATACATGATACCAGAGACATCCAGACAGAACTAACTAATACATGATACCAGAGACATCCAGACAGAACTAACTAATACATGATACCAGAGACATCCAGACAGAACTAACTAGTACATGATACCAGAGACATCCAGACAGAACTAACTAATACATGATACCAGAGACATGCAGACAGAACTAACTAATACATGATACCAGAGACATCCAGACAGAACTAACTAATACATGATACCAGAGACATGCAGACAGAACTAACTAATACATGATACCAGAGACATGCAGACAGAACTAACTAATACATGATACCAGAGACATGCAGACAGAACTAACTAATACATGATACCAGAGACATCCAGACAGAACTAACTAATACATGATACCAGAGACATCCAGACAGAACTAACTAATACATGATACCAGAGACATGCAGACAGAACTAACTAATACATGATACCAGAGACATCCAGACAGAACTAACTAATACATGATACCAGAGACATCCAGACATAACTAATACATGATACCAGAGACATCCAGACAGAAGTAACTAATACATGACACCAGAAACATCCAGACAGAACTAACTAATACATGATAACAGAGACATCCAGACAGAACTAACTAATACATGATACCAGAGACATCCAGACAGAACTAACTAATACATGATACCAGAGACATCCAGACAGAACTAACTAATACATGATACCAGAGACATCCAGACAGAAGTAACTAATACATGATACCAGAGACATGCAGACAGAACTAACTAATACATGATAACAGAGACATCCAGACAGAACTAACTAATACATGATAACAGAGACATGCAGACAGAACTAACTAATACATGATACCAGAGACATCCAAACAGAAGTAACTAATACATGATACCACAGACATCCAGACAGAACTAACTAATACATGATAACAGAGACATCCAGACAGAACTAACTAATACATGATACCAGAGACATCCAGACAGAACTAACTAATACATGATACCAGAGACATGCAGACTGAACTAACTAATACATGATACCAGAGACATCCAAACAGAAGTAACTAGTACATGATACCAGAGACATCCAGACAGAACTAACTAATACATGATACCAGAGACATGCAGACAGAACTAACTAATACATGATACCATAGACATCCAAACAGAAGTAACTAGTACATGATACCAGAGACATCCAGACAGAACTAACTAATGCATGATACCAGAGACATGCAGACAGAACTAACTAATACATGATAACAGAGACATCCAAACAGAAGTAACTAGTACATGATACCAGAGACATCCAGACAGAACTAACTAATACATGATACCAGAGACATCCAGACAGAACTAACTAATACATGATACCAGAGACATCCAGACAGAAGTAACTAATACATGATACCAGAGACATGCAGACAGAACTAACTAATACATGATACCAGAGACATCCAGACAGAACTAACTAATACATGATAACAGAGACATCCAGACAGAACTAACTAATACATGATACCAGAGACATCCAGACAGAACTAACTAATACATGATACCAGAGACATGCAGACAGAACTAACTAATACATGATAACAGAGACATCCAGACAGAACTAACTAATACATGATACCAGAGACATGCAGACAGAACTAACTAATACATGATACCAGAGACATCCAGACAGAACTAACTAATACATGATACCAGAGACATCCAGACAGAACTAACTAATACATGATACCAGAGACATCCAGACAGAACTAACTAGTACATGATACCAGAGACATCCAGACAGAACTAACTAATACATGATACCAGAGACATGCAGACAGAACTAACTAATACATGATACCAGAGACATCCAGACAGAACTAACTAATACATGATACCAGAGACATGCAGACAGAACTAACTAATACATGATACCAGAGACATGCAGACAGAACTAACTAATACATGATACCAGAGACATGCAGACAGAACTAACTAATACATGATACCAGAGACATCCAGACAGAACTAACTAATACATGATACCAGAGACATCCAGACAGAACTAACTAATACATGATACCAGAGACATCCAGACAGAACTAACTAATACATGATACCAGAGACATGCAGACAGAACTAACTAATACATGATACCAGAGACATCCAGACAGAACTAACTAATACATGATACCAGAGACATCCAGACAGAACTAACTAATACATGATACCAGAGACATGCAGACAGAACTAACTAATACATGATAACAGAGACATCCAGACAGAACTAACTAATACATGATACCAGAGACATGCAGACAGAACTAACTAATACATGATACCAGAGACATCCAGACAGAACTAACTAATACATGATACCAGAGACATCCAGACAGAACTAACTAATACATGATACCAGAGACATCCAGACAGAACTAACTAGTACATGATACCAGAGACATCCAGACAGAACTAACTAATACATGATACCAGAGACATGCAGACAGAACTAACTAATACATGATACCAGAGACATCCAGACAGAACTAACTAATACATGATACCAGAGACATGCAGACAGAACTAACTAATACATGATACCAGAGACATGCAGACAGAACTAACTAATACATGATACCAGAGACATGCAGACAGAACTAACTAATACATGATACCAGAGACATCCAGACAGAACTAACTAATACATGATACCAGAGACATCCAGACAGAACTAACTAATACATGATACCAGAGACATCCAGACAGAACTAACTAATACATGATACCAGAGACATGCAGACAGAACTAACTAATACATGATACCAGAGACATCCAGACAGAACTAACTAATACATGATACCAGAGACATCCAGACAGAACTAACTAATACATGATACCAGAGACATCCAGACAGAACTAACTAATACATGATACCAGAGACATCCAGACAGAACTAACTAATACATGATACCAGAGACATCCAGACAGAACTAACTAATACATGATACCAGAGACATCCAGACAGAACTAACTAATACATGATAACAGAGACATCCAGACAGAACTAACTAATACATGATACCAGAGACATGCAGACAGAACTAACTAATACATGATACCAGAGACATCCAGACAGAACTAACTAATACATGATAACAGAGACATCCAGACAGAACTAACTAATACATGATACCAGAGACATGCAGACAGGACTAACTAATACATGATACCAGAGACATGCAGACAGAACTAACTAATACATGATACCAGAGACATCCAGACAGAACTAACTAATACATGATACCGGATACATCCAGACAGAACTAACTAATACATGATAACAGAGACATCCAGACAGAACTAACTAATACATGATACCGGATACATCCAGACATAACTAATAGCACATATTGACAAGAACAGAGGTAGAGAGGAAGGGAGGGTGGAGAGAAGGAGGAGAGTAGAGGGAGAGAGAGTGGGGAGATCTATTTGTTTTTACTGCATATTTCTAAGAAAATAGCTGACAGAAAGAGAGACTAGATTACCCAAGTAAACCAAACTTCATATCACCAGAGATGGTTAGGGAGTTTGATAGAGGGTAGAGAGAACGGGTGGGTGGGGGGGTATAGTTGTGCCTCGTAAAAATAAAAAATAAATGCATATCAAATGAATTTGCCCAGCAAGTATCATTTCAATGCAAGTTAAGTGATGAGATACATATAGTTTTTTGTTTGTCTTAAGTGAAATACACATAACATTGTAGGATATGGTGGGGGTGTAGAGTTGGGAGCTTATGTCTTTGATATAGAACAAGTGTTTTCATATACTTTACTCTCCTCCTGTTCTCTCTCTCTCTCCCTCTCTCCCTCTCTCGCTCCCCCTCCTCCCTTTGTCTGTGTGTGTGTGTGTGTGAAGCTTTGAGCCGTTGGAATTTTCACACACACACACACACACACACACACACACACACACACACACACACACACACAAACACACACACACACACACACACACAGGGAGTGTGAAAGGCTTTGCAGACTTCAAAGCCCAGGTAGCTGACAGGTAGAAGTGGGGGGCGATACCGACGGATCACAATAGCCCCACTGCACACCTGTGCTGTATGGAGAGGCACTGACGTGGAGAGAGACACACACACAAACCTGCACGCACACATATCCTATTCATATCCCTCTCTACTCATGCATGTTACACACACATCCTATTCCTATCCCTCTTTGCTCGTGCATGTTACACACACACATATCTACACACACACTCACAGGTACATGAACACATGGACACACATACACACATACACACCACCAGTCATGTTCTTCTCTGCTCATGCTAAAAGACAGGCCCGCAGTGATCCCCCTTCTCTCCCACCCTGACCCCTGACCTCTACACCTGCAGGTGTTGGGGTCTTTGTCTGGGTACATGTGAGAGCAGCACCTAGAGTTGTGGGGCTCTCACACCCCACATCTCTCTCTCAGGTGTTGGGGGCTCAGGTGAGGGCACTCACACACACACAAGCACGCACGCACTCACACACACACACACACACACACACACACACACACACACACACACACACACACACACACACACACACACACACACTCACACACACACAAGTACACAATCTTACCTTACCATGTATGTGTGCCACGTACACATAGATTGTATTCCCCACGTTGGTTAAGTTGGTAGAACCTTAAGCTTTTCAGACAACTGGCTTTCAGTGAAGGAGGGTCAGTGTTTTGTCTGATATGGAGCTCAAGGACAGACAAGCCTGAGGGAGAGAAAGAGAAAGATAAACAGAGAGATACAGGGGAGGGAGTTACCATGCTCTGCCCTTGTGTTGGTGTGGGTGTGAGAAAGGGAGAGAGAGATGGATAAGCCAAAAGGGTGTATTGATCCTACATACATGGTACAGTGTGTGTGTGTGCGCGTGTGTGCGCACGCGTGTGTGTGTGTGTGTGTCTGCTTGGCTTAGTACATATAAATCACAATTTGATAATCCTCATGTTTGTTGTAAGTGCCAGTCCCATTAACACAAATATGTCAAATTATAGAGAGGTAAGGGGCGGGGAATGCATCACCACTCAGCCTCTTATCTGAGGGCACGCACATGAGCGAGGTGGGGAGTAGTCCAATCAGAGCGCCGCCGCCTTACCCCCACTTCCTGTTTTTGTTGCCGGGCTGTCCCGTCCCCTTGGCGACCTAGTGGCACACTACCCCTCTACGTGCCCCCTTCAAAGGAGTGGGGACTCCACAGGAAGTTGGTTTGAAGCTCGGGAGAGGGAATCAGTCCATTTCCTACTGGACACTCATTAGAACGCTGGCCACAGGCCAACTAGCAATGGAATGCCTGGGATGTCAACTGCACTGGGCATTTCTTTCCCCTTTGCTCTCTTATTCCCCTTTTCTTCATTATCTTCTTTGATTTCCTCTCTACTTTTCCTAAACCCTTTCCTATTATCCACTGTCTTTTTTCATTTTATTCATCACTTTCTTTCTGTCCATCATTTTATGTTTCTCTTCCATCTGTCTTTCTGGTTTTCAGTGAATGTCATAGTGCTGTGGCCTATCAACTCTTCTATAGCGGGTCAGGATATACACTTGTTCACCTGCTCTGAGTTAGGTTGTTCTTGTGGTCAACAAGGTGGCATCCGGCAGGGTTGGTATGGACCTTTCTCTCTGTGTCTCAGTCAAGACTGTTAGATGGGCCACAGTATATTTCTCTCTGTCATTCTCTAAGTTGATTATTATTGGCTATCTTCAGGAGCCAAACATCTGCCTGTGGTCAACATCTGACTAGGCCTTAGTGTTGATGTAGCTGGCAAGGTAATAGTAGGTAGACTTCAGTCATTCCGTAAGGCTCTGGTTCCTAGATGCTGTGGTTTGGTCCCCTATGACCCTGTCCAGTGTTGTTCAGTGGGTTTAGTATTCCCCACATTGCATTCAACACATACTACAATCCATGGTCATATACCGTAATATATAAATATCTAATGACTTGTGAATTTATCAAAGAACAAGGTGAGACCCAAATGCAGACACAGGAGTTGGATGGTTGGAGTCTTACAATGTTTATTAATCCAAAGAATGGTCGTGGACAGGCAAAAAGGTCAAAACCAGATCAGAGTCCAGGAGGCACGGAGTGGCAGACAGGCTCGTGGTCAAGGCAGTACAGAGTCCAGAAACAGGCAAGAGTCAAAACCAGGAGGACTAGAAAAATGAGAATGCAAAAAGCAGGAGAATCGGAAAAACGCTGGTTGACTTGGAAATATACAAGACGAACTGGCACAGAGAGACAGGAAACACAGGGATAAATACACCGGGGAAAATAAGTGACACCTGGAGGGGTGGAGACAATCACAAGGACAGGTGAAACAGATCAGAGCGTGACAGTACCCCCCCTCTAGGGACGCCACCTGGCGTCCTACCTGGGCGCATACCTGGCTGATCGGGGTGTCGGTGGTGGAAATCGGCAATGAGGGCTGGGTCCAAGATGTCTTTAGCAGGAACCCAGCACCTCACCTTCGGGCCATAACCCTCCCAGTCAACCAGGTACTGGAAACCCCCCGTGGTCGAACCTCGCACCGTATACGCTGGCTGGCCACCGATAACCCGGGGGGAGGGATGGGCCTGGAGACAGAAGTCAAAGGACAGTGAGACACAGGCTTAATCCTTGACACATGGAAGGTAGGGTGAATATGGAGGGTACGGGCTAATACAAGACGGACAGCAGTGGAACTCAGGACTCTGGAGATGGGAAAAGGACCAATGAACCGGGGAGACAGCTTGCAGGACTCTACCAGAAGGGGCAGATCCTGAATGGAAAGCCATACCCTCTGCTCAATGTGGTAGCGGGGATCTGGGGTCCGGCGACGGTCTGCTTGTCGACGATACCTGGAGTTGGTCTTGAGAATAGCCGCCCTGGCTCTTCTCCAGGTACGTCGACAGCGGCGGACAAACATCTGGGCCGAAGGTACCCTGACCTCCTGCTCTTGTTTAGGGAAAAGTGGAGGCTGATTCCCCTTTCGAGTGCTCCATGGGGTGAGTCCCGTGGCAGAACTGGGAAGAGTGTTTCGGGCATACTCCACCCAGACCAGTTGACGGCTCCAGGGAGTGGGGTTTGTTGAGACCAGGCACCTTAAGGTGCTCTCCAGGTCTTGGTTCGCTCGCTCCGACTGACCGTTAGTTTGGGGATGGAATCCAGATGACAGGCTGACCGACGACCCAATAAGGGTGCAGAATGGCTTCCAGAACTGAGGACCCCGATCGGAGACCATGTCTACCGGGAGTCCATGGATCCGAAAGACATGCTGCACCAAAAGCTGGGCCGTCTCCTTGGCAGAGGGTAGTTTGGGGAGAGGGATGAAATGGGCGGACTTGGAGAACCGATCGACTACCGTTAGAATGACAGTGTAGCCATCATATGGAGGGAGCCCAGTGACAAAGTCCAGAGATATGAGACAAGGGATGATGAGGAACCGGTAGTGGCTGCAGGAGGCCAGAAGGATCTTGCCGCGGAGTGTTGTTTTGAGCACACAGTGCATGCGGTGACGAAGGCAGAGATGTCAGGGACCATTGTGGGCCACCAGAAATGTTGTCGAAGGAAGGCTAGTGTACGACGGGACCCTGGATGACAGGTCAGCCTGGAGGAATGAGCCCATTCCAGGACCCGGGACCGGACTGGGTTAGGGACAAACAGCCGGTTAGCCAGACCCCCATCAGGTCTAGGGTGGGAGCGTTGTGCCTCACGAACCAGGTTTTCAATACCCCAATCCACAGTGGCAGCAAGGCATGATGTAGGGAGAATGGTTTCAGAGGTCGAGGGTGTTGCAGAGGAACTGTATAGGCGGGAGAGAGCATCAGGCTTCACATTTTTAGACCCAGGATGGTAGGAAATGGTGAAGTTGAATCTGGTAAACAGGAGGGCCCACCGGGCCTGCCTTGAGTTGAGGCACTTGGCTGAACGGAGATATTCCAAGTTTTTATGGTCGGTCCAGACCAGGAATGGCTGTTCTTCTCCTTCCAGCCAGTGCCTCCACTCCTCCAACGCCATCATCACCGCCAATTGTTCTCGGTGGAAAACATTGTAGTTCCTCTCAGCAGGATTGAGACGATGGTACAGGAAGGCACAGGGAGGAAGCAAATGCAGACACAGGAGGCAGATGGTTGGAGTCTTACAATGTTGATTAATCCAAAGGGGTAGGCAAGAGAATTGTCGTGGACAGGCAAAAAGGTCAAAACCAGATCAGAGTCCAGGAGGTACAGAGTGGGAGACAGGCTCGTGGTCAAGGCAGGCAGAATGGTCAGGCAGGTGGGTACAAAGTCCAGAAACAGGCAAGGTTCAAAACCGGGAGGACAAGAAAAAGGTGAATGCAAAAAGCAGGAGAACAGGAAAACCGCTGGTTGACTTAGAAACATACAAGACGAACTGGCACAGAGAGGCAGGAAACACAGGGATAAATACACCAGGGAAAATAAGCGACACCTGGAGGGGGTGGAGACAATCACAAGGACAGGTGAAACAGATCAGGGCGTGACAGAATTAATGATTTAAAAGCTTTTAATTGAGGACTATACCTGTATCTTGGAAGTCAATCCGTCTTGGATTTAAGTGAAAGGATGGTGGTCTATGCTGTGTGTGTAGGTCTGTGTGTGTGATCTCCATTATGTTTTTAAAGGTCTGGGGCAAACTTTGGGGAGCCGTCTATGTACACGTTCACATCACACCCCACCGCCCCTGTCTCTCCGTTCCAGTGCTCCTCTCGTTCATAAAAGGGTTAACGAGATCTGTCATCACCCCACACACACCGTTTATTATCAGAGGGGTCCTTCCTGTGTCGGGTAAAAATAATCAGGCAGTTCCACATATGTATATGTCCACTGGGGTCCTCGGGGGTCCCAGACGAGTGATTGTTTTCACTGGGATCCTTTGGGGTAGCGTCGGGGCAGTATAGGGGGGTTTGAGGAAGTGACCTAGCCTTTTAGGTCTTCAGCCAGGAATCATAGCTACCATCACCTCCAGTCCCCTCACTTTACCCCAGCACGCCACATTGTGGTTTGTATTGCTCCCAGAACCATTCCCTTTACTCCACCCCCCATCCCAAGAACAGCTATCCATTGGACTCCAGTGGGCAGGCCCCAAGACATGGTGTGGTGGAAAACAGTGGGGACAGAGCTCCAGCAACATCAGCAGAGCTGGGGCACGGTGGAGAAGATGGCCAGAGACCAACCGAAGCGGAGAGCCTTTGTTGCTGCACTATGTTCCAGCCGTTGTGACAGGAATTTGTGAGTGAGTCCTGTTCTCGTCTACTCTTTTACACATTGGTTCCCTACTATCCATCTATCTCCGACGTATTGGCCTTCTGTCTCACTGGATTGACCAACAAGGCCCCTATGCTAGCCTCTATTGACACAACACAATGCATGCTTAGATGCCCCCTATCCCATTACCCCCCCCCCCCCAAGTCTAACTAATAACCTAAAATGACCGTCTACCCTCAGTCTGACCCCCCTCTCCTTGTCAACCCCCCTCGTAGTGAGAAAAAGGCAAGGAATACCAGTGGGAGACATTTAGTGCACATGTCAGCACACACACACACACACACACACACACACACACACACACACACACACACACACACACACACACACACACACACACACACACACACACACACACACACACACATTCATACACACACACACACACACATTCATGCACACACATTCATACACACACACACACACTCATACACACACACACACACACACACACACACACACACACACACACACACACACACACACACACACACACACACACACACACACACACACACACACACACACACACACACACACACACACACACACACACACACACACAGAAGCTCTCCCAAAGGGAAGAAAGAGCATGTAGGCCAATGTCAGTGTTCAGAGAAGGAAAATATTTTCATTGCGAGTGTATCTCTATATATGTCAACAATCTGATAGGGCGGTGGGTGGAGATGCTTGGTTCCCAGGAGGACTCTGGCCTCACGTTGGGGTAGGAGGGATGGAGGTGGTAGATAGGATGGTGTTGGGTGAACAGGAGGAGGGAGGTATAGGTTGTTCCCAGATACAGGGAACATGTTGTGTGTCAACACCCCTGGTCTGACAGATAGATGAGGGCAGTCTGTGACAGAGGAGAGATAGGGAAGCAGACACAGGTGAACTTCCCCGTAGACATCATCTATTTCCCTACAGCACCATGAAAAGTGTGTGTGTGTGTGTGTGTGTGTGTGTGTGTGTGTGTGTGTGTGTGTGTGTGTGTGTGTGTGTGTGTGTGTGTGTGTGTGTGTGTGTGTGTGTGTGTGTGTGTGTGTGTGTGTGTGTGTGTGTGTGTGTGTGTGTGTGTGTGTCGTACTCTATCCACAAAGGGTCCCATGTATGCCCATAACTGTCACTTCTACAACAGCCCAGCAGTGTGTATCTCTGATAGGAATTATATTCTCAAAGCATATCTCAATTGACATAGTCAGCTGAAATAGTCTCAGCTGATATAGTCTCCGCTGATATAGTCTCCACTGATATAATGTCCATTGATATAGTCTCAGCTGATATAGTCTCCACTGAAATAGTCTCTGCTGATATAGTCTCCACTGATATAGTCTCCGCTGATATAATCTCCACTGATATAGTCTCAGCTGATATAATCTCCACTGATATAGTCTCCGCTGATATAGTCTCCACTGATATAGTCTCCTCTGATATAATCTCCACTGATATAGTCTCAGCTGATATAGTCTCAGCTGATATAGTCTCCGCTGATATAATCTCCACTGATATAGTCTCAGCTGATATAATCTCCACTGATATAGTCTCCGCTGATATAGTCTCCACTAATATAGTCTCAGCTGATATATTCTCCGCTGATATAGTCTCAGCTGATATAGTCACCACTGATATAGTCTCAGCTGATATAGTCTCAGCTGATATAGTCTCTGCTGATATAGTCTCAGCTGATATAGTCTCCGCTGATATAGTCACCACTGATATAGTCTTAGCTGATATAGTCTCAGCTGATATAGTCTCCACTGATATAGTCTCCGCTGATATAGTCTCATTTGATATATTCTCAGCTGATATAGTCTCACCTGATATTGTCTCCACTGATATAGTCTCCGCTGATATAGTCTCCGCTGATATAGTCTCAGCTGATATAGTCTCAGCTGACATAGTCTCCGCTGAAATAGTCAACACTGATATAGTCTCAGCTGATATAGTCACCACTGATATAGTCTCAGCTGATATAGTCTCCACTGATATAGTCACCGCTGATATAGTCTCAGTTGATATAGTCTCCGCTGATATAGTCTCACCTCATATTGTCTCCACTGATATAGTGTCCGCTGATATAGTCTCACCTGATATTGTCTCCACTGATATAGTCTCCGCTGATATAGTCTCATCTGATATATTCTCAGCTGATATAGTCTCAGCTGATATAGTCTCCACTGATATAGTCTCCGCTGATATAATCTCCACTGATATAGTCTCAGCTGATATAGTCTCCGCTGATATAATCTCCACTGATATAGTCTCAGCTGATATAGTCTCCACTGATATAATCTCCACTGATATAGTCTCCGCTGATATAGTCACCACTGATATAGTCTCAGCTGATATAGTCTCAGCTGATATAGTCACCACTGATATAGTCTCAGCTGATATAGTCTCCGCTGATATAGTCACCGCTGATATAGTCTCAGCTGATATAGTCTCAGCTGATATAGTCACCACTGATATAGTCTCCGCTGATATAGTCTCAGCTGACATAGTCTCAGCTGATAAAGTCTCCGCTGATATAGTCACCACTGATATAGTCTCAGCTGATATAATCTCAGCTGATATAGTCACCGCTGATATAGTCTCCGCTGATATAGTCACCATTGATATAGTCTCAGCTGATATAGTCACCATTGATATAGTCTCAGCTGATATAGTCACCACTGATATAGTCTCAGCTGATATAGTCACCACTGATATAGTCTCCGCTGATATAGTCACCACTGATATAGTCTCCGCTGATATAGTCACCACTGATATAGTCTCCGCTGATATAGTCACCGCTGATATAGTCACCGCTGATATAGTCTCCGCTGATATAGTCTCAACTGATATAGTCTCAGCTGATATAGTCTCCACTGATATAGTCTCCGCTGATATAGTCTCCGCTGATATAGTCTCAACTGATATAGTCTCAACTGATATAGTCTCATTTGATATATTCTCAGCTGATATAGTCTCCGCTGATATATTCACCACTGATATAGTCTCAACTGATATAGTCTCAACTGATATAGTCTCATTTGATATATTCTCAGCTGATATAGTCTCAGCTGATATAGTCTCATTTGATATATTCTCAGCTGATATAGTCACCACTGATATAGTCTCACCTGATATTGTCTCCGCTGATATAGTCTCAGCTGATATAGTCTCCGCTGATATAGTCTCCGCTGATTAGTCACCACTGATATAGTCTCAGCTGATATAGTCACCACTGATATAGTCTCATTTGAAACAGTCTCACCTGATATATTCTCCGCTGATATAGTCTCCGCTGATATAATCTCCGCTGATATAGTCTCCGCTGATATAGTCTCGGCTGATATAGTCACCACTGATATAGTCTCATTTGAAACAGTCTCACCTGATATTGTCTCCACTGATATAGTCTCCGCTGATATTGTCTCCACTGATATAGTCTCCGCTGATATATTCTCAGCTGATATAGTCTCAGCTGATATAGTCTCAGCTGATATAGACTCACCTGATATTGTCTCCGCTGATATAATCCAGGCTGATATAGTCTATGCTGATATTGTCTCCGCTGATATAGTCTCCGCTGATATAGTCACCACTGATATAGTCTCAGCTGATATAGTCTCACCAGATATTGTCTCCGCTGATATAGTCTCCACTGATATAGTCTCAGCTGAAATATTCTCAGCTGATATAGTCTTAGCTGATATAGTCTCATTTAATTTATTCTCCGCTGATATAGTCTCCGCTGATATAGTCACCACTGATATATTCTCAGCTGATATAGTCTCAGCTGATATAGTCTCACCTGATATTGTCTCCGCTGATATAATCCAGGCTGATATAGTCTATGCTGATATTGTCTCCGCTGATATAGTCTCCGCTGATATAGTCACCACTGATATAGTCTCAGCTGATATAGTCTCACCAGATATTGTCTCCGCTGATATAGTCTCCACTGATATAGTCTCAGCTGAAATATTCTCAGCTGATATAGTCTTAGCTGATATAGTCTCAGTTGATATATTCTCCGCTGATATAGTCTCCGCTGATATAGTCACCACTGATATAGTCTCAGCTGATATAGTCTTAGCTGATATAGTCTCAGTTGATATATTCTCCGCTGATATAGTCTCCGCTGATATAGTCTCCGCTGATATAGTCTCCGCTGATATAGTCTCAGCTGAAATATTCTCAGCTGATATAGTCTCAGTTGATATATTCTCCGCTGATATAGTCTCAGCTGATATAGTCTCCACTGATATAGTCTCAGCTGAAATATTCTCAGCTGATATAGTCTTAGCTGATATAGTCTCAGCTGATATAGTCTCCGCTGATATAGTCTCCACTGATATAGTCACCACTGATATATTCTCCGCTGATATAGTCTCCGCTGATATAGTCTCAGCTGATATAGTCTCAGCTGAAATATTCTCAGCTGATATAGTCTCAGCTGATATAGTCTCCGCTGATATAGTCTCCACTGATATAGTCACCACTGATATATTCTCCGCTGATATAGTCTCCGCTGATATAGTCTCAGCTGATATAGTCTCAGCTGAAATATTCTCAGCTGATATAGTCTCAGCTGATATAGTCTCCACTGATATAGTCACCACTGATATATTCTCCGCTGAAATATTCTCAGCTGATATAGTCTCAGCTGATATAGTCTCAGCTGATATAGTCTCAGCTGATATAGTCTCCTCTGATATAATCTCCTCTGATATTGTTTCAGCTGATATAGTCTCCTCTGATATAATCTCCTCTTATATAGTCTCTGCTGATATAGTCTCCTCTGATATAATCTCCTTTTATATAGTCTCAGTTGATATAGTCTCCTCTGATATAATCTCTTCTGATATAATCTCCTCTGATATAGTCTCAGCTGATATAGTCTCAACTGATATTCTATTCTCTCTCAGGCTATTATAGAAAAACACAAATGCTTTCTGTAAACAAGCGTAACCATTTGCTAGGTACTCACCAATTTTAATTCCAAAAAGTACCACACACATTGTTGTAGTAAATACCTGGAAAGTAGCATGTTGACAGGATTGTGAGAGAGATTTACCACCATTAGACTAGAGACTGTAGGAGATGTAGGAGGATGCAACCTGCATAAACTACTACTATCTTTTGATACCCCATGTCCTGTCATAAATTGTACACAACACTGTCATAATATTGATAATATCCCTGTCTTAATGTACTACAGTATATATAGAAAGGGAAAGTATATAACCTACAGTGCTGTACAGCCAACAGACATAGACCTTGATGATTTAAATGGCTCTCATCTCAAACATGATGAGAGATAGGTGGTAGACCAAGGTTTCAGCCTTGAGCTCCCAAGGAAAACACATAGGGAACAGAGGGTCCTCTGTCTGGCCAGATGTCTGCAGCCACCGCCACACACACACACACACACACACACACACACACACACACACACACACACACACACACACACACACACACACACACACACACACACACACACACACCAATTGAAATGCTAAGGAGTAAGGAGACAGTTGTCTTTGGAACCTATATTAACCCAGGGAGTAATGAACCTATATTAACACAGGGAGTAATGAACCTATATTAACCCAGGGAGTAATGAACCTATATTAACACAGGGAGTAATGAACCTATATTAACACAGGGAGTAATGAACCTATATTAACCCAGGGAGTAATGAACCTATATTAACCCAGGGAGTAATGAACCTATATTAACCCAGGGAGTAATGAACCTATATTAACCCAGGGAGTAATGAACCTATATTAACCCAGGGAGTAATGAACCTATATTAACCCAGGGAGTAATGAACCTATATTAACCCAGGGAGTAATGAACCTATATTAACACAGGGAGTAATGAACCTATATTAACACAGGGAGTAATGAACCTATATTAACACAGGGAGTAATGAACCTATATTAACACAGAGAGTAATGAACCTATATTAACACAGGGAGTAATGAACCTATATTAACACAGGGAGTAATGAACCTATATTAACCCAGGGAGTAATGAACGTATATTAACACAGGGAGTAATGAACCTATATTAACACAGGGAGTAATGAACCTATATTAACACAGGGAGTAATGAACCTATATTAACACAGGGAGGAATGAACCTATATTAACACAGGGAGTAATGAACCTATATTAACACAGGGAGTAATGAACCTATATTAACACAGGGAGGAATGAACCTATATTAACCCAGGGAGTAATGAACCTATATTAACACAGGGAGTAATGAACCTATATTAACACAGGGAGTAATGAACCTATATTAACACAGGGAGTAATGAACCTATATTAACACAGGGAGGAATGAACTTATATTAACCCAGGGAGTAATGAACCTATATTAACACAGGGAGTAATGAACCTATATTAACACAGGGAGTAATGAACCTATATTAACACAGGGAGTAATGAACCTATATTAACACAGGGAGTAATGAACCTATATTAACACAGGGAGTAATGAACCTATATTAACACAGGGAGTAATGAACCTATATTAACACAGGGAGTAATGAACTTATATTAACACAGGGAGTAATGAACCTATATTAACCCAGGGAGTAATGAACCTATATTAACACAGGGAGTAATGAACCTATTTTAACACAGGGAGGAATGAACCTATATTAACACAGGGAGTAATGAACCTATATTAACACAGGGAGTAATGAACTTATATTAACACAGGGAGTAATGAACCTATATTAACCCAGGGAGTAATGAACCTATATTAACACAGGGAGTAATGCACCTATATTAACACAGGGAGTAATGAACCTATATTAACACAGGGAGTAATGAACCTATATTAACACAGGGAGTAATGAACCTATATTAACACAGGGAGTAATGAACCTATATTAACACAGGGAGTAATGAACCTATATTAACACAGGGAGTAATGAACCTATATTAACACAGGGAGTAATGAACCTATATTAACACAGGGAGTAATGAACTTATATTAACACAGGGAGTAATGAACCTATATTAACCCAGGGAGTAATGAACCTATATTAACACAGGGAGTAATGAACCTATATTAACACAGAGAGTAATGAACCTATATTAACACAGGGAGTAATGAACCTATATTAACACAGGGAGTAATGAACCTATATTAACCCAGGGAGTAATGCACCTATATTAACACAGGGAGGAATGAACCTATATTAACACAGGGAGTAATGAACCTATATTAACACAGGGAGTAATGAACCTATATTAACACAGGGAGTAATGAACCTATATTAACCCAGGGAGTAACGAACCTATATTAACCCAGGGAGTAATGAACCTATATTAACACAGGGAGTAATGAACCTATATTAACACAGGGAGTAATGAACCTATATTAACACAGGGAGTAATGAACCTATATTAACACAGGGAGTAATGAACCTATATTAACCCAGGGAGTAATGAACCTATATTAACACAGGGAGGAATGAACCTATATTAACCCAGGGAGTAATGAACCTATATTAACACAGGGAGTAATGAACCTATATTAACACAGGGAGGAATGAACCTATATTAACACAGGGAGTAATGAACCTATATTAACACAGGGAGTAATGAACCTATATTAACACAGGGAGTAATGAACCTATATTAACACAGGGAGGAATGAACCTATATTAACACAGGGAGTAATGAACCTATATTAACACAGGGAGTAATGAACCTATATTAACACAGGGAGGAATGAACCTATATTAACCCAGGGAGTAATGAACCTATATTAACACAGGGAGTAATGAACCTATATTAACACAGGGAGTAATGAACCTATATTAACACAGGGAGTAATGAACCTATATTAACACAGGGAGTAATGAACCTATATTAACCCAGGGAGTAATGAACCTATATTAACACAGGGAGTAATGAACCTATATTAACACAGGGAGTAATGAACCTATATTAACACAGGGAGTAATGAACCTATATTAACACAGGGAGTAATGAACCTATATTAACACAGGGAGTAATGAACCTATATTAACACAGGGAGTAATGAACCTATATTAACACAGGGAGTAATGAACTTATATTAACACAGGGAGTAATGAACCTATATTAACCCAGGGAGTAATGAACCTATATTAACACAGGGAGTAATGAACCTATATTAACACAGGGAGGAATGAACCTATATTAACACAGGGAGTAATGAACCTATATTAACACAGGGAGTAATGAACTTATATTAACACAGGGAGTAATGAACCTATATTAACCCAGGGAGTAATGAACCTATATTAACACAGGGAGTAATGCACCTATATTAACACAGGGAGTAATGAACCTATATTAACACAGGGAGTAATGAACCTATATTAACACAGGGAGTAATGAACCTATATTAACCCAGGGAGTAATGAACCTATATTAACACAGGGAGTAATGAACCTATATTAACACAGGGAGTAATGAACCTATATTAACACAGGGAGTAATGAACCTATATTAACACAGGGAGTAATGAACCTATATTAACACAGGGAGTAATGAACCTATATTAACACAGGGAGTAATGAACTTATATTAACACAGGGAGTAATTAACCTATATTAACCCAGGGAGTAATGAACCTATATTAACACAGGGAGTAATGAACCTATATTAACACAGAGAGTAATGAACCTATATTAACACAGGGAGTAATGAACCTATATTAACACAGGGAGTAATGAACCTATATTAACCCAGGGAGTAATGCACCTATATTAACACAGGGAGGAATGAACCTATATTAACCCAGGGAGTAATGAACCTATATTAACACAGGGAGTAATGAACCTATATTAACACAGGGAGTAATGAACCTATATTAACACAGGGAGTAATGAACCTATATTAACACAGGGAGTAATGAACCTATATTAACCCAGGGAGTAATGAACCTATATTAACACAGGGAGGAATGAACCTATATTAACCCAGGGAGTAATGAACCTATATTAACACAGGGAGTAATGAACCTATATTAACACAGGGAGGAATGAACCTATATTAACACAGGGAGTAATGAACCTATATTAACACAGGGAGTAATGAACCGATATTAACACAGGAAGTAATGAACCTATATTAACACAGGGAGTAATGAACCTATATTAACACAGGGAGTAATGAACCTATATTAACCCAGGGAGTAATGAACCTATATTAACACAGGGAGTAATGAACCGATATTAACACAGGGAGTAATGAACCTATATTAACCCAGGGAGTAATGAACCTATATTAACACAGGGAGTAATGAACCGATATTAACACAGGGAGTAATGAACCTATATTAACACAGGGAGTTATGAATCTATATTAACACAGGGAGTAATGAACCTATATTAACCCAGGGAGTAATGAACCTATATTAACACAGGGATTAATGAACCTATATTAACACAGGGAGTAATTAACCTATATTAACACAGGGAGTAATGAACCTATATTAACACAGGGAGTAATGAACTTATATTAACACAGGGAGTAATGAACCTATATTAACCCAGGGAGTAATGAACCTATATTAACACAGGGAGTAATGAACCTATATTAACACAGGGAGTAATGAACCTATATTAACACAGGGAGTAATGAACCTATATTAACACAGGGAGTAATGAACCTATATTAACCCAGGGAGTAATGCACCTATATTAACACAGGGAGGAATGAACCTATATTAACACAGGGAGTAATGAACCTATATTAACACAGGGAGTAATGAACCTATATTAACACAGGGAGTAATGAACCTATATTAACCCAGGGAGTAACGAACCTATATTAACCCAGGGAGTAATGAACCTATATTAACACAGGGAGTAATGAACCTATATTAACACAGGGAGTAATGAACCTATATTAACACAGGGAGTAATGAACCTATATTAACACAGGGAGTAATGAACCTATAATTACACAGGGAGTAATGAACCTATATTAACACAGGGAGTAATGAACCTATATTAACACAGGGAGTAATGAACCGATATTAACACAGGGAGTAATGAACCTATATTAACACAGGGAGTAATGAACCTATATTAACACAGGGAGTAATGAACCTATATTAACCCAGGGAGTAATGAACCTATATTAACACAGGGAGTAATGAACCGATATTAACACAGGGAGTAATGAACCTATATTAACACAGGGAGTTATGAATCTATATTAACACAGGGAGTAATGAACCTATATTAACCCAGGGAGTAATGAACCTATATTAACACAGGGAGTAATGAACCGATATTAACACAGGGAGTAATGAACCTATATTAACACAGGGAGTAATGAACCTATAATTACACAGGGAGTAATGAACCTATATTAACACAGGGAGTAATGAATCTATATTAACCCAGGGAGTAATGCACCTATATTAACACAGGGAGGAATGAACCTATATTAACCCAGGGAGTAATGAACCTATATTAACACAGGGAGTAATGAACCTATATTAACCCAGGGAGTAATGAACCTATATTAACACAGGGAGGAATGAATCTATATTAACACAGGGAGGAATGAACCTATATTAACCCAGGGAGTAATGAACCTATATTAACACAGGGAGTAATGAACCTATATTAACCCAGGGAGTAATGAACCTATATTAACACAGGGAGTAATGAACCGATATTAACACAGGGAGTAATGAACGTATATTAACACAGGGAGTAATGAACCTATATTAACACAGGGAGTAATGAACCTATATTAACACAGGGAGTAATGAACCTATATTAACACAGGGAGTAATGAACCTATATTAACACAGGGAGTAATGAACCTATATTAACCCAGGGAGTAATGTACCTATATTAACACAGGGAGTAATGAACCTATATTAACACAGGGAGGAATGAACCTATATTAACACAGGGAGTAATGAACCTATATTAACACAGGGAGTAATGAACCTATATTAACACAGGGAGTAATGAACCTATATTAACCCAGGGAGTAATGAACCTATATTAACCCAGGGAGTAATGAATCTATATTAACCCTATCTGTAATGTGTCTGTAGCATTACCCTGAGTATGCTTTAACCCTGAGTATGCTTTAACCCTGAGTATGCTCTATTTGTATGAATGGCGTTTCTAATAACATATGGGGAGATAGATGACATATGACAGACACAAGGTGCTGAATGAAAACATACAGTAGTGTGATATTCTGCTGACATGTTGTCTTGTTGTTATACCATACACAGTACAAGTCAAAAGATTGAACACACCTACTTATTCCAGGGTTTATCTTTATGAAGAATCTAAAATCTAAAATACATTTTGATTTGTTAAACACTTTTTTGGTTACTACATAATTCCAAATGTGTTATTTCATAGTTTTGATGTCTTCACTATTATTCTACAATGTAGAAAATAAAGAAAAACCCTTTTGAGTGGTACTGTACATATTGTGTATTATTGTCATAATACCGTATGCTAGCTACAGGTACCACATGAGAGGGGGGGTGGGGGGTGGGGGGGAGAGAGGATTAGAAAGAGAGAGTTCGAGATTCTGTCAGACCTGGGCCCTGACATTAAATCTCATAAGACAAAAATAATGGTGTTTCAAAAAAGGCCCAGTTACCAGGACCACAAATTTAAATTCCATCTAGACACCGTTGACCTAGAGCACACAAAACAAATATATATACCCATTGCCCTTTATGGTTGTGAGGTCTGGGGTCCACTCACCAACCAATAATTCACAAAATGGGACAAGCACCAAATTGAGACTCTGTATGCAGAAATCTGCAGAAATATCCTCAGTGTATAACGTAAAATACCAAATAATGCAAGCAGAGCAGAATTAAGCCAATACCCGCTAAATATCAAAATCCAGACAAGAGCCATTAAATTCTACAACCATCTAAAAGGAAGTGATTCCCAAACCTTCCATAACAAAGCCACCACAGAGAGATGAACCTGGAGAAGAGTCCCCTAAGCAAGCTGGACCCCACAGAGCCCCAGGACAGCAACACAATTAGACCCAACCAAATCATGAGAAAACAAAAAGATAATTACTTGACACATTGGAAAGAATTAACAACAAAACAGAGCAAACTAGATTGCTATTTGGCCCTAAACAGAGAGTACACAGTGGCAGAATACCTGACCACTGTGACTGACCCAAAATTAAGGAAATATTTGACTATGTACAGACTCAGTGAGCATAGCCTTGCTATTGAGAAAGGCCGCCGTGGGAAGACCTGGCTCTCAAGAGAAGACAGGCTATGTGCACACTGACCACAAAATGAGGTGGAAACTGTGCTGCACTTCCTAACCTCCTGCCAAATGTATGACCATATTAGAGACACATATTTTTCTCAGATTACACAGACCCACAAAGAATTAGAAAACAAATCCAATTTTGATCAACTCCCATATCTATTGGGAGAAATACCACATTGTGCCATCACAGCAGCAATATTTGTGAGGTGTTGCTACAAGAAAAGGGCAACCAGTGAAGAACAAACACCATTGTAAATACAACCCATAATTATGTATATTTTTTTCCCTTTTGTACTTTAACTATTTGCACATTGTTACAACACTGTATATAGCCATAATATGACATTTGAAATGTCTCTATTCCTTTGGAACTTTTGTGAGTTTAATTTTTACTGTTCATTTTATATTGTTTAGTTCACTTTTGTTTATTATCTATTTCACTTGCTTTGGCAATGTAAACATATGCTTCCCATGCAAATAAAGCCCTTTGAATTGAATTGAATTGAATTGAGAGAGAGAGAGAGTTAGAGAGAGAGGGATTTAAACAGGGAGAGAGAGAGAGAGAGAGAGAGAGTTAGCGGGGGAGGGAGAGAGAGAGATTTAGAGGGGAAGAGAGTTAGAGAGAGTGTTACAGGGGGGGGGGGGAGAAAGAGAGGGGGTATGTGGCCGGAAGGTTAGCTGGGAGGCAGTCATGGGAAGCAGGAAGGGAACACACCTGTGTGTGATTTACAACAGTCAGATACAATCTCACACACCACACAAACATACAACTATTTTTTCACATCCATACATCAATTCAAACCAGGCTAAACGTGATGCCATATTGAAATGCATAGTGATGGAAGTGGTAGCAGTTACAATCAAAGCATTTGTAGCAGTGTTATGATGTACGATGTGTTTCTGTTGAGATTTAGGAGGGGAGTGGACACTGGACAGCTCTTCAACCATTGGGATTGGAGGTGCAGCCCGAAATCACATGAATCAGAAAAAACAGAGGCAGCTCTCACTCAATACTGCTGTTTGTTGAATCCTGCCTTCCCTTGCTGTGGAATCAGAGTGACACTACTGACAGGATTTATATTGATTATTTTCATGCATCTATTTTTGTAGCTTGGCATCCTGTTGAACCCGTGCTCATGACCTTGCCCTTGCCACTGGGTTAAGTTTACTCAGAGCATGCTGTCTGAGATCCTGGCAGCTAGTTCTGGGCTGTAGGGGAGCAGGAAGGGGTGATGGGGTTAAAGGTTAGAAGTGAGACATTTTGACAGCTCAAAAAAGGCATTTCACTTCAAATGATGAACTCAGACAGACCTGTTAAAAAGCCAGTTGGAATGCACTACTAGATAGATGCATTATTCCATGGTGCTCATTGCAGATCTTCAACCTTTCATGTCAAACCCACATTCAGTGAAAGATCCACTGTCTTTTTTCAATGGCACGTAATAAGAGCATGCTGCAGGTTGTAATCAGCTATTATCCATGTGGTGCCACCGTCCCTAACCCCACCACAGGGCCACTTCCCAGCGATCCGAGGGTACGACAACGGACACTTTCACGTTCTTTCGGTATTCTGAACCTTTCTAAAATCATTTCTGCTTCCGGAGCGTTTGTGACGGGGAGCTGAGATGGGAACATCATAGCAAGAGTTCGGAAGATCTGAGCCTTCCTCCTCCTCTCTCTCCCTCTCTCTCTCTCTTTCTCCCTCTCTCTGTCTCTCTCCCTCTCTCTCTCATTCTCTCTCTCTCATTCACTTTCTCTCTCTCTCTCTCTCTCTCGCGCTCTCTCTCTCTCTCCCTCCCTCTCCCTCTCCCTCTCCCTCTCTCACTCTCTCTCGCTCTATCCTTCTCTTTTCCTTCTTCTCTAATCAGGGCCGAAACGGGACTCCACCACCAGAACAAAGACTTGTGTTTGTTTTCTTGCGCTCCTTTTATTTTGGGCGTGTTCCTCTGTGTGCGTGTGCAGGGCTTTGATGTATACACACAAACGAACGCCTCCCCGGGCCTGTTATGAAATTATCTGTGCCAGTGAGTAAGTGTGCAGATTGGAAAGAAAGGAAGACTACAAAGTAGGCGAGGAGTGTTTGTTTCCTTCTAAATCACTAATGGGCTTTTTACAGTTGGAGTGTGGAAGGCCGAGGCTTTATATAGATCATATTCATTCATCTATTTTTTAACCTTGGCATCCTGTTGAACCCGTGCTCATGACCTTGCCTTTGCAACTGGGTTAAAATATGATGTTTTATTTAGTTAAAATATGTCTAGACAGAGGTTAATCTCTACTTTTCAGAGAGGAGTCTGTGAAACCACCTAGGAGAACCAAATGAGCAAAACTATTTAAGTTCTTATCTTCATATCTTAGATCCACTGATTAGTGTGATACGACGGAGTCTCCCAGAGAGGGAGAAACAGACAGATGATCAAGAGAGGGAGGGAAAGAGAAGAAGAAGAAAGAGATAAGGAGCTTCCCCTCTTTCTCGTCTGGTGGGCGTCACGGTTGAGCTGAGAGGGAGAATGCCAACGTTTGAGAGACCAGCTAGAGAGAGTGTACATGTGTGTGTGCGTGTGTGTCTCAGACTGAGAGAGAAAGAGAGAAGGTGTGAAAAGAGTGTGACTCCTCGTTCACCTCCCTGTGAGATGGGGGCTGATTCTTCCTGTTCATCCAGCTTACACCTAAATGGAGGAGAGGTGGGGAGGATGGCTAGTCTGACATACAGGGAGGACAGGAGAGGAGGATGGCTACTCTAATGTACATGGAGGAGATTCGGGGAGGATGGCTAGTCTGACATACAGGGAGGACAGGAGGGGAGGATGGCTAGTCTGACATACATGGAGGAGAGGAGGGGAGGATGGCTAGTCTGACATACATGGAGGAGAGGAGGGGAGGATGGCTAGTCTGACATACATGGAGGAGAGGAGGGGAGGATGGCTAGTCTGACATACATGGAGGAGAGGAGGGGAGGATGGCTAGTCTGACATACAGGGAGGACAGGAGGGGAGGATGGCTAGTCTGACATAGAGGGAGGACAGGAGGGGAGGATGGCTAGTCTGACATACATGGAGGACAGGAGGGGAGGATGGCTCATCTGACATACATGGAGGACAGGAGGGGAGGATGGCTAGTCTGACATACATGGAGGACAGGAGGGGAGGATGGCTAGTCTGACATACAGGGAGGACAGGAGGGGAGGATGGCTAGTCTGACATACATGGAGGAGAGGAGGGGAGGATGGCTAGTCTGACATACATGGAGGAGAGGAGGGGAGGATGGCTAGTCTGACATACATGGAGGAGAGGAGGGGAGGATGGCTAGTCTGACATACATGGAGGAGAGGAGGGGAGGATGGCTAGTCTGACATACAGGGAGGACAGGAGGGGAGGATGGCTAGTCTGACATAGAGGGAGGACAGGAGGGGAGGATGGCTAGTCTGACATACATGGAGGACAGGAGGGGAGGATGGCTCATCTGACATACATGGAGGACAGGAGGGGAGGATGGCTAGTCTGACATACATGGAGGACAGGAGGGGAGGATGGCTAGTCTGACATACAGGGAGGACAGGAGGGGAGGATGGCTAGTCTGACATACAGGGAGGACAGGAGGGGAGGATGGCTAGTCTGACATAGAGGGAGGACAGGAGGGGAGGATGGCTCATCTGACATACATGGAGGACAGGAGGGGAGGATGGCTAGTCTGACATACATGGAGGAGAGGAGGGGAGGATGGCTAGTCTGACATACAGGGAGGACAGGAGGGGAGGATGGCTAGTCTGACATAGAGGGAGGACAGGAGGGGAGGATTGCTAGTCTGACATACATGGAGGACAGGAGGGGAGGATGGCTCATCTGACATACATGGAGAACAGGAGGGGAGGATGGCTAGTCTGACATACATGGAGGACAGGACGGGAGGATGGCTAGTCTGACATACATGGAGGACAGGAGGGGAGGATGGCTAGTCTGACATACATGGAGGACAGGACGGGAGGATGGCTAGTCTGACATACATGGAGGACAGGAGGGGAGGATGGCTAGTCTGACATACATGGAGGACAGGAGGGGGGGATGGCTAGTCTGACATACATGGAGGACAGGAGGGGAGGATGGCTAGTCTGACATACATGGAGGACAGGAGGGGAGGATGGCTCATCTGACATACATGGAGGACAGGACGGGAGGATGGCTAGTCTGACATACATGGAGGACAGGAGGGGAGGATGGCTAGTCTGACATACATGGAGGACAGGAGGGGAGGATGGCTAGTCTGACATACATGGAGGACAGGAGGGGAGGATGGCTAGTCTGACATACAGGGAGGACAGGAGGGGAGGATGGCTAGTCTGACATACATGGAGGACAGGAGGGGAGGATGGCTAGTCTGACATACAGGGAGGACAGGAGGGGAGGATGGCTAGTCTGACATACAGGGAGGACAGGAGGGGAGGATAGCTAGTCTGACATACAGGGAGGACAGGAGGGGAGGATGGCTAGTCTGACATACAGGGAGGACAGGACGGGAGGATGGCTAGTCTGACATACATGGAGGACAGGACGGGAGGATGGCTAGTCTGACATACAGGGAGGACAGGAGGGGAGGATGGCTAGTCTGACATACAGGGAGGACAGGAGGGGAGGATAGCTAGTCTGACACGCTGAGGACCAGTAAGAAGGCAGGTGTCCTTGGATCTAATATGCTTATTATTAATACAGGGAGTAGCATTGTCCCAAATGTAAAGTGTCCTAATAAGGCCACCATGAGCCACAACAGCTTCAATGTACCTTGGCATAGATTCTACAAGTGTTTTGAACTCTATTGGAGGGATGCAACACAATTCCTCCATGAGAAATTCCATCATTTGGTGTTTTGTTGATTTTGATGAAAAATGCTGTCTCAGGCGCTGCTCCAGAATCTCCCATAAGTGTTCAGTTGGGTTGACATCTGGTGACTGAGACACACACACATCCTTTAACACCGCTATGCTCCTTTGAGACCCCAATTTCAAAGTCACTGAGATCTCTTCTTCTAACCATGGTAGTCAAAACAGTGGGCAACTGGGCATTTTTATACGAGACCCTAAGCATGATGGGATGTTAATAGCTTCAATAACTCAGGAACCACACCTGTGCGGAAGCATCTGCTTTCAATATACTTTGTATCCCTCATTTACTCAAGTGTTTCCTTTGTTCTGGTAGTTACCTGTATGGGTTTGTTTGTGCAGTTATGTGTGTGGGTTGTGCGCCATTAGGGAAGACTAGTAGTTCTTTAGAAGGTGGGTGTGCAACCAGCTCCAACTCCTCCTTATGGTCACATTCTTAACCAACTAACACCACATATTTGATATTGGGTATCACCATATCAAAACCATGAGGACACACATACTCTGAGAGTCTTTGATAATGGGTATCATATCATTGAGAATCTCTGCCCAATCTCTCTGTGTGTGTTTTGGTTGTCTGTCTGTCCAAGCAGCAGATGTTTTAAATAACATACACTACATGACCAAACGTATGTGGACACCTGCTCCTCGTTGACCATCTCATTCCAATATCATGGGCATTAACATGGAGTTGTTCCAACCCCCCCCCCCCCCCCTTGCTGTAATGGCAGCCTCCACTCTTCTGGGAAGGCTTTTCACTAGATGTTGGAACATTGCTGCGGGGACTTGCTTCCATTCAGCCACAAGAGCATTAGTGAGGTCGGTCACTGATGTTGGGCGATTAGGCCTGGCTTACAGTTGGCATTTCAATTCATCCAAAAGGTGTACGATGGGGTGGAGGTCAGGGCTCTGTGCAGGCCAATCAAGTTCTTCACACCAATCTCGACAAACCATTTCTGTATGGACCTCACTTTGTGCACGGGGGCATTGTAATGCTAAAACAGGAAAGGGCCTTCACCAAACTGTTGCCACAAAGTTGGAAGTGCAGAATTGTCTAGAATGTCATTGTATGCTGTAGCGTTAAGATTTCCCTTCACTGGAACTAAGGGGCATTGCCCAAAACCATGGAAAACAGCCCCAGACCATTATTCCTCCTCCACCAAACTTTACAGTTTCACTGAGCATTGGGGCAGGTAGCGTTCTCCTGGCATCCGAACCTAGATTCGTCCGTCAGACTACCAGATGGTGAAGCATGATTCATCACTCCAGAGAACGCGTTTCCACTGCTCCAGAGTCCAATGGAGGTGAGCTTTACACCACACCAGCCAACACTTGGCATTGCGCATGGTGATCTTAGACTTGTGTGAGCCTGCTCGGCCATGGAAACACATTACATGAAGCTCCTGACTAACAGTTCTTGTGGCAGTTCCAGAGGCAGTTTGGAACTCAGTAGTAAGTGTTGCAACCAAGAACAAACGATTTTTACGCGCTGCACACTTCAGCACTCGGTGGTCCTGTTCTGTGAGCTTGTGTTGCCTACCACTTCGCAGTGCCACAATGAAAGTCACAGAGCTCTTCAGTAAGGCCATTCCACTGCCAGTGTTTGTCTATGGAGATTACATGGCTGTGTGCTTGATTTTGTACACCTGTCAGCAACGGGTGTGGCTTAAATAGCCAAATCCACTAATTTGGAGGGGTGTCCACATCCTTTTGTATGTATAGTGAAACTTAAAATTAAACCAAGCAGACTTGTGTCTGTGATCTCTGTCAGTCAGGCCTGGGCATGGCTGTTTATCATCATTACCACCAGGGGGCAGTGTGTATGAACAAAATAGACTAGGGGGTCTATCTGTTGGTAATATCTCTGTAATGACCAATGATGTATATAAACCCTGGATGGCTGATGCTACAGTATGTATCGGCCATTGAGAGGCTTTGAAGCCACCGGTCGGCCATATTGCCACTCCCCAGTAGGAGCAGTCCTCCGTAGGCATGAATGAGATTCTACACTATTTAAATTAAATGTTTCAAGGACCAAATTACATGTATTTAAGTATTTTTTGTTGTTGTAGTGGGGACAGTGACATTGGTAATCTCCAAAAATAATACTTTAAGTAAATTGCTTTAATTTACATGTTGTATTTTTTATATTTATTACAATGGTGGGGGAGTGCCAAGATGGAGGCAAGGTGGCTTTCACACAGCGCCCCCTATCAGTTCATCTAGTGAGTAGTGTTAAGGGCGGCAGGTGGCCAAGCAGATCGAATACCAGAGCCAACAAGTGAACAAATCTGCCGATGGGCCGTTGAGCATGGCACTTAACACTAATATGCTCCAGGGGTACCATACTACTGGCTGACCCTGTAAACAACACATTTCACTGCATCTATCCGGTGTATGTGACAATAAAACTGGTAATTACTGGCCTTTGTCTTTAGACTTCATTGTGGTGTGTCAGGTATCGACTCTAATTACCAGTACCATGTATTAGCTACTTTGTCATTCTGAATTGATGTCATTGCAGATGTGTATTTTCATATGTAAATATCTATGGAGGATCTTAACTATATCTTTAGACTAAACCACACCGTCACTCAAACCTCAACACAGAACAAGATTGTTACCCTCTCCCTCGGAAGTAGCTGGCTGTGGTAATACCAGTAAAGGTGTTTAATTGGAGAGTGGCAATAAACAGCCTAACAGGATTATTTCTTCAAAAGAAACATTAGCTGCTTTTAGCGAGGAGTGTGAGATTGAGGACTGCCCTCCTAATCTGCAGCACCCCTATGGTCAACACTCCTCACCAGGCTCTCATTACCCCTCCGCCAATCCCTAATCCCTCCGTTTGTTTTGCTGGAGAGAGGGAGAGGGGTGGAGGGAGATAGGTGGAGAAGGAGAGCAAGGAAGATAGACAGACAGACAGACAGACAGACAGACAGACAGACAGACAGACAGAGTGCCTGTGTGTGTGTGTGTGTGTGTGTGTGTGTGTGTGTGTGTGTGTGTGTGTGTGTGTGTGTGTGTGTGTGTGTGTGTGTGTGTGTGTGTGTGTGTGTGTGTGTGTGTGTGTGTGTGTGCCTGTACGTTTGTGTGTGTGTGTGTGTGTGTGCCTGTGTCTGTATGTGTGTCTGCCTGTGTCCGTGTGTGTGTCTGCCTGTGTCCGTGTATGTGTGTGTCTGCCTGTACGTGTGTGTGTGTCTGCCTGTACATTTGTGTGTGTGTGTCTGCCTGTATGTTTGTGTGTGTGTGTGTCTGCCTGTGTCCGTGTGTGTGTCTGCCTGCACGTGTGTGTGTGTG
>NC_092106.1:37837137-37929637 GCF_045679555.1 Salvelinus alpinus | reverse complement strand
GCCTGTACGTGTGTGTGCGTGTGTGTGTGTGTGTGCGTGTGCGTGTGCGTGTGCGTGTGCGGAGAGAGATGGAGAGAGAGAGAGGGAGGGAGAGAAGTATGGAGAGAGAGAGGATGGAGAGAGAGGTGCAGCAAGAGATAGAGGGAGGGAGAGAAGTATGGAGAGAGAGAGGATGGAGAGAGAGGTGCGGAGAGAGATGGAGAGAGAGAGGGAGGGAGAGAAGTATGGAGAGAGAGAGGATGGAGAGAGAGGTGCGGAGAGAGATGGAGAGAGAGAGGGAGGGAGAGAAGTATGGAGAGAGAGGTGCGGAGAGAGATGGAGAGAGAGAGGGAGGGAGAGAAGTATGGAGAGAGAGAGGATGGAGAGAGAGGTGCAGCAAGAGATAGAGGGAGGGAGAGAAGTATGGAGAGAGAGAGGGAGGGAGAGAAGTATGGAGAGAGAGAGGATGGAGAGAGAGGTGCAGCAAGATATAGAGGGAGGGAGAGAAGTATGGAGAGAGAGGTGCGGAGAGAGATGGAGAGAGAGAGGGAGGGAGAGAAGTATGGAGAGAGAGAGGGATGGAGAGAGAGGTGCGGAGAGAGATGGAGAGAGAGAGGGAGGGAGAGAAGTATGGAGAGAGAGAGGATGGAGAGAGAGGTGCAGCAAGAGATAGAGGGAGGGAGAGAAGTATGGAGAGAGAGAGAGAGGATGGAGAGAGAGGTGGAGCGAGAGAGAGGGAGGGAGAGACGTATGGAGAGAGAGATAGGATGAGAGAGAGGTGCAGAGAGAGAGAGGGAGAGCGAGAAGTATGGAGAGAGGTGCAGAGAGAGATGGAGAGAGAGAGAAAGAGAAGGAGGGAGAGACGTATGGAGAGATGAAGTGAATGGAAAGAGAGGTGCAGAGAGAGAGAGGGAGGGAGAGAAGTATTGAGACAGAGAGAGGATGAGAGAGAGATGGAGGGAGGGAGGGAGAGAAGTATGGAGAGAGTGAGGATGGAGAGAGAGGGAGGGAGAGAAGTATGGAGAGATAGAGTGAATGGAGAGAGAGGTGCAGAGAGAGATGGAGAGAGAGAGGGAGGGAGAGAGAGAGGTGCAGAGAGAGATGGAGAGAGAGAGGGATGGAGAGAAGTATGGAGAGAGAGAGGTGCAGAGAGAGATGGAGGGAGGGAAAGAAGTATGGAGAGATAGAGTGAATGGAGAGAGAGAGGGAGGGAGAGAAGGGAGAATGAGGTCAAACAAGAGAGAGAGAGCGATATATGGAGAGAGAAATATTTATAGAGAGGGAGACGGACATAAAGAGAGAGAGAGGGGTGTAGAGAGACTGAAAGAAGGAAAGAGAGATTATACCATACACATTCCACCCTCACTGCATGAGAGATATACACATTATTCACACCCTCACAGCATGAGAGATGTACACATCATTCACACCCTCACAGCATGAGAGATGTACACATCATTCACACCCTCACAGCATGAGAGATATACACATTATTCACACCCTCACAGCATGAGAGATGTACACATCATTCACACCCTCACAGCATGAGAGATGTACACATTATTCACACCCTCACAGCATGAGAGATGTACACATCATTCACACCCTCACAGCATGAGAGTTGTACACATTATTCACACCCTCACAGCATGAGAGATGTACACATCATTCACACCCTCACAGCATGAGAGTTGTACACATCATTCACACCCTCACAGCATGAGAGATGTACACATCATTCACACCCTCACAGCATGAGAGATGTACACATCATTCACACCCTCACAGCATGAGAGATGTACACATCATTCACACCCTCACAGCATGAGAGATGTACACATCATTCACACCCTCACAGCATGAGAGATGTACACATCATTCACACCCTCACAGCATGAGAGTTGTACACATTATTCACACCCTCACAGCATGAGAGATGTACACATCATTCACACACTCACAGCATGAGAGATGTTCACATCATTCACACCCTCACAGCATGAGAGATGTACACATCATTCACACCCTCACAGCATGAGAGATGTACACATCATTCACACCCTCACAGCATGAGAGATGTACACATCATTCACACCCTCACAGCATGAGAGATGTTCACATCATTCACACCCTCACAGCATGAGAGATGTTCACATCATTCACACCCTCACAGCATGAGAGATGTTCACATCATTCACACCCTCACAGCATGAGAGTTGTACACATCATTCACACCCTCACAGCATGAGAGATGTACACATCATTCACACCCTCACAGCATGAGAGATGTTCACATCATTCACACCCTCACAGCATGAGAGTTGTACACATCATTCACACCCTCACAGCATGAGAGATGTACACATCATTCACACCCTCACAGCATGAGATATGTACACATCATTCACACCCTCACAGCATGAGAGATGTACACATCATTCACACCCTCACAGCATGAGAGATGTACACATTATTCACACCCTCACAGCATGAGAGATGTACACATCATTCACACCCTCACAGCATGAGAGATGTACACATTATTCACACCCTCACAGCATGAGAGATGTTCACATCATTCACACCCTCACAGCATGAGAGATGTACACATTATTCACACCCTCACAGCATGAGAGATGTTCACATCATTCACACCCTCACAGCATGAGAGATGTACACATTATTCACACCCTCACAGCATGAGAGATGTACACATCATTCACACCCTCACAGCATGAGAGATGTACACATCATTCACACCCTCACAGCATGAGAGATGTTCACATCATTCACACCCTCACAGCATGAGAGATGTACACATTATTCACACCCTCACAGCATGAGAGATGTACACATCATTCACACCCTCACAGCATGAGAGATGTACACATTATTCACACCCTCACAGCATGAGAGATGTTCACATCATTCACACCCTCACAGCATGAGAGATGTACACATTATTCACACCCTCACAGCATGAGAGATGTTCACATCATTCACACCCTCACAGCATGAGAGATGTACACATTATTCACACCCTCACAGCATGAGAGATGTTCACATCATTCACACCCTCACAGCATGAGAGATGTTCACATCATTCACACCCTCACAGCATGAGAGATGTTCACATCATTCACACCCTCACAGCATGAGAGATGTACACATTATTCACACCCTCACAGCATGAGAGATGTACACATCATTCACACCCTCACAGCATGAGAGATGTACACATCATTCACACCCTCACAGCATGAGAGATGTTCACATCATTCACACCCTCACAGCATGAGAGATTTACACATCATTCACACCCTTAAATTAGCTCACCAGTCAATAACCAGCCACACCAGTTGAACATGATGTAATGTGTTTAGAGAGATATCCACTGAAGGTTTGTGACGGCCATTCTGCTCTTATCTGATGCAGATAGGATTTCAGAGAGGAAGAGAGACAGACAATATAGGCCTACACTATCTTACACATATGTACTGTAGGAATGACGGAGAGAAGAGAAGGAAGCAAAGAGGAGAGAGAGAGAGAGAGAGAGAGAGAGAGAGAGAGAGAGAGAGAGAGAGAGAGAGAGAGAGAGAGAGAGAGAGAGAGAGAGAGAGAGAGAGAGAGAGAGAGAGAGAGAGAGAGAGAGAGAGAGAGAGAGAGAGAGAGAGAGAGAAAGAGATATCAAGGGACAGAGTAGTGTTGAGCAGTGAGGCTGATGAGGTGAGAAAGATAGACAGGGACATAGAGAGAGAAAGAGTAGAGGCATGTTTAGAGTGACAGAATGAGAGGAAAGAGAGAGAGAATAATGAGAGGAGAGGAGAGGGAGGAAAGAGGGGTCTGTAAAGACCTCCTCCCTGAGACAGTGATCAGTGTTTATGATGTCACTGTGAATTACAGCAGTGTGAACAGACATGAGCGGAATACTCACCGTGAGCCTGGTCTATGCCTCAGAGGTAAACTGTGTGTACGTGTGTGGATTCACATCCATTACCCACTTGCCTGTGTGTGTTAATGTGTGTTTGCATGTCTGTGTGAATATCTGAGTATACAGTCGTGGCCAAAAGTTTTGAGAATGACACAAATATAAATTTCCACAAAGTTTGCTGCTTCAGTGTCTTTAGATATTTTTTGTTAGATGTTACTATGGAATACTGAAGAATAATTAGAAGCATTTCATAAGTGTCAAAGGCTTTTATTGACAATTACATGAAGTTGATGCAAAGAGTCAATATTTGCAGTGTTGACCCTTCTTTTTCAGGACCTCTGCAATCTACCCTGGCATGCTGTCAATTAACTTCTGGGCCACATCCTGACTGATGGCAGCCCATTCTTGCATAATCAATGCTTGGAGTTTGTCAGAATTTGTCGGGTTTTGTTAGTCCACCCTCCTCTTGAGGATTGACCACAAGTTCTCAATGGGATTAATTATTAAGGTCTGGGGAGTTTCCTGGCCATGGACCCAAAATATTGATTTTTTGTTCAACGAGCCACTTAGTTATCACTTTTGACTTATGGCAAGGTGCTCCATCATGCTGGAAAAGGCACTGTTCGTCACCAAACTGTTCCTGGATGGTTGGGAGAAGTTACTCTCGGAGGATGTGTTGGTACCATACTTTATTCTTGGCTGTGTTCTTATACAAAATTGTGAGTGAGCCCACTCCCTTGGCTGAGAAGCAACCCCACACATGAATGGTCTCAGGATGCTTTACTGTTGGCATGACACAGGACTGATGGTAGCGCTCACCTTGTCTTCTCCGGACAAGCTTTTTTCCAGATGCCCCAAACAATCGGAAAGGGGATTCATCAGAGAAAATGACTTTACCCCAGTCCTCAGCAGTCCAATCCCTGTAACTTTTGCAGAATATCAGTCTATCCCTGATGTTTGTCCTGGAGAGAAGTGGCTTCTTTGCTGCCCTTCTTGACACCAGGCCATCCTCCAAAAGTCTCCGCCTCACTGTGCGTGCAGATGCACTCACACCTGCCTGCTGCCATTCCTGAGCAAGCTCTGTACTGGTGGTGCCCCGATCCCGCAGCTGAATCAACTTTAGGAGACGGTCCTGCCACTTGCTGTACTTTTTTTTGCGCCCTGAAGCCTTCTTCACAACAATTTAACCCTCTCCTTGAAGTTCTTGATGATCCGATAAATGGTTGATTTAGGTGCAATCTTACTGTCAGCAATATCCTTGCCTGTGAAGAACCTCTTTGTGCAAAGCAATGATGACGGCACGTGTTTCCTTGCAGGTAACCATGGTTGACAGAGGAAGAACAATGATTCCAAGCGCCACCCTCCTTTTGAAGCTTCCAGTCTGTTATTCGAACTCATTCAGCATGACAGAGTGATCTCCAGCCTTGACCTCGTCAACACTCACACCTGTGTTAACGAGAGAATCACTGACATGATGTCAGCTGGTCCTTTTGTGGCAGGGCTGAAATGCAGTGGAAATGTTTTTTGTGGGTTCAGTTCATTTGCATGGCAAAGAGGGACTTTGCAATTAATTGCAATTCATCTGATCACTCTTCATAACATTCTGGCGTATATGCAAATTGCCATCATACAAACTGAGGCAGCAGACTTTGTGAAAATGTATATTTGTGTCATTCTCAAAACTTTTGGCCACGACTGAACAATGCCTTCAAGAAGGTATTCATACCCCTTGACTTTTTCCACATTTTGTTAAGTTACAGCCTGAATTTAAAATTGATTAAATTTATTTTTTTGGTGATGGCCTACACAAAACACTCATAATGTCAAAGTGAAATTAATGTTTTTGTCATTTTAACAAACTAATAAAAAATGAAAAGCTGAAATGTTTTGAGTCAATAAGTATGTTATGTTGTTATGGCAAGCCTAAATAAGTTCAATAGTAAAAATGTGCTTATCAAGTCACATAATAAGTTGCATGGACTCACTCTGTGTGCAATAATAGTGTTTAACATGATTTTTGAATGATTACCTCATCTCTGTACCCCACACATACAATTATCTTTAAGGTCCCTCAGTCCAGCAGCGAATTTCAAACACAGATTCAACCACAAAGATCAGGGAGGTTTTCCAATGCTTGCAAAGAAGGGCACCTATTGGCAGATGGCTAAAAACAAAGCTGAATATCCCTTTGAGCATGGTGAAGTTATTAATTACACTTTGGATGGACACCCAGTCACTACGTCCTTCCTATCTCAGTTGCCAGATAGGAAGGTAACATCTCAGTGATTTCACCATGAGGCCAATGGTGACTTTAAAACAGTTACAGAGTTTAATGGCTGTGATAGGAGAAAACTGAGGATGGATCAACAACATTGTAATTACTCCACAATACTAACCTAAATGACAGAGTGAAAATAAGGAAGCCTATAGATAATAAAACATATTCCAAATCATGCATCCTGTTTGCAATAAAGTACTAAAGTAATACTGCAAAAAATGTGGCAAAGCAATTAACTTTTTTGTCCTGAATGCAAAGTGTAATGTTTGTGGCAAATCCAATAGAACACATTACTTAGTACAGCTCTCCATATTTTCAAGCATAGTGGTGGCTGCATCATGTTATGGGTATGCTTGTAATCGTTAAGGACTGGGGAGTTTTTCAGGATACAAAATAAATGGAATGGAGATAAGCACAGGCAAAATCTTAGAGCAAAACCTGGTTCAGTCTGCTTTCCACCAGACACTGTGAGATGAATTCACCTTTCAGCAGGACAATGACCTAAAACTGGAGTTGCTTACCAAGAAAACAGTGAATGTTCCTGAGTGGCCGAATTACAGTTTTGACTTAAATCTGCTTGAAAATCTATGGCAAGACCTGAAAATGGTTGTCTAGCAATGATCAACAACCAAGAATTTTGAAAATAATAATTGGCAATATTGTACAATCCAAGTGTGCAAAACAGAAAGACATACAGCTGTAATCGCTGCCAAACAAGATTCTAACATGTATTAACTCAGGGGTATGAATGTAAATGAGATATTTCTGTATTTCATTTTCAATAAATTTGCAAAAAAAAATTTTTTTACATGTTTTCACTTTGTCATTATGGGGTATTGTCTGTAGATGGGTGAGAGAAAAAGCTATTTAATACATTTTGAATTCAGGCTGTAACACAACAACATGTAGAATAAGTCAAGGGGTATGAATACTTTCTGAAGGCACTGTATGTAGTGCAATTATTATGATAGTGCAATCACATACTGGATATGAGTCAGTGAATGTATGTGTGCATGTTCGCATGCATTTGCTTGGATGCATATGTATGCATATTAATTCCTGAATGTCCAAGAATGAGAGCTCATCTCCACAGAGAAGGCTTTAGAGCCCAAGGTGATGTTTCCTGCAGGAGAAAAAGAAAACAGGACATCTTGAGGTCCGCTGGGAGACAGACCTCAGTCCTCCTCTCTCTGTCCTCAAGGAACACTAACGAAGAAGTATTCTCTCTCCATCCTTCTCTAAATCCCCCTCTCTCTTTCTCTTCATCCTCAGATGTGAAAGATGATTGCTCTATGACTTAGGACATACGTCAATGCTTATTCTCCCATTGAATTCAGATTCTCCATTGAGCCTGCTTTTTAGTCCTTTAGCCTTGTCCAACAGTAATTAGGTGATGATGTTTGTACCAGGGAGACTGCGCTGCTGTAGCTGTGTTCTGGGTAACCCAAAACCCTCCTCTCCCCACAGACACCCACCTCTCAAACCATCCTCAGGGCTGTAACAGGGTGTGTGTGTGTGTGTGTGTGTGTGTGTGTGTGTGTGTGTGTGTGTGTGTGTGTGTGTGTGTGTGTGTGTGTGTGTGTGTGTGTGTGTGTGTGTGTGTGTGTGTGTGTGTGTGTGTGTGTGTGTGTGTGTGCGTGTGCGTGTGTGTGTGTGCTGGGGTGCTCACTTTATGTTTGGCCACCTGGTTGTCCTGTTTGTTATTGTGGTGATGGGAGAGAGGAGAGGCCTTGTGTAGGACAGGCATGTGTGGTGTTGGTCAGACAAACTGTAGTTCTAGAGGTTTGGTAGGTCAGAGACTGTAGTTCTGGAGAGGTTTGTAGGTCAGACAGACTGTAGTTCTGGAGACATTTGGTAGGTCAGACAAACTGTAGTTCTAGAGAGGTTTGGTAGGGCAGAGACTGTAGTTCTAGAGGTTTGGTAGGTCATACATACTGTAGTTCTGGAGAGGTTTGGTAGGTCAGAGACTGTAGTTCTGGAGAGGTTTTGTAGGTCAGACAGACTGTAGTTCTAGAGGTTTGGTAGGTCAGACAGACTGTAGTTCTGGAGGTTTGGTAGGTCAGACAGACTGTAGTTCTAGAGGTTTGGTAGGTCAGAGACTGTAGTTCTAGAGGTTTGGTAGGTCATACATACTGTAGTTCTGGAGAGGTTTGGTAGGTCAGAGACTGTAGTTCTGGAGAGGTTTGGTAGGTCAGACAGACTGTAGTTCTGGAGACATTTGGTAGGTCAGAGACTGTAGTTCTGGAGAGGTTTGGTAGGTCAGCGACTGTAGTTCTGGAGACGTTTGGTAGGTCAGACAGACCGTAGTTCTGGAGAGGTTTGGAAGGTCAGCGATTGTAGTTCTGGAGAGGTTTGGAAGGTCAGCGATTGTAGTTCTGGAGAGGTTTGGAAGGTCAGCGATTGTAGTTCTGGAGAGGTTTGGAAGGTCAGCGATTGTAGTTCTGGAGAGGTTTGGTAGGTCAGACAGACCGTAGTTCTGGAGAGGTTTGGAAGGTCAGCGATTGTAGTTCTGGAGACGTTTGGTAAGTCAGACAGACCGTAGTTCTGGAGAGGTTTGGAAGGTCAGCGATTGTAGTTCTGGAGAGGTTTGGTATGTCAGCGATTGTAGTTCTGGAGAGGTTTGGTATGTCAGCGACTGTAGTTCTGGAGAGGTTTAGGCCACTGTGACATTGAGGTGACATACTTTATATGCTACAGGCTCTCACAGTCTCACGTCATCCATGTTTCTCAAACGTCAAATTTCAAAGTTGTTCCAAACATAACATTTTGACATTTTTAAGGTTAGGGTTAAGTTTAGGCATTAACTCCGAAATTCTTAAGGTTAGGCATTAACTCTAAATGGTTAAGGTAAGGGTTAAGGTTTGCGATAGGCTTAAAACAAAAATATCAAGAATAACTTTGTATCTGTGGATTTGAACATGCAAACTTTAGCACCAGAGGCAGATGCATACACCCATCTGTCATCCCCGTCCACAACGCCATAGCAAAACCGAAACTTAATTGAAGGTAAGAGCGCTCACTGCTGCCCCTAGTGGCTGGTTTCCATGTCATCTCCTGACGTCCTTAGACATGGATGGACGTTGAATACTGACTTGTATCACGGGTGACCTGGCTGGTATACATAAACTCAGCAAAAAAAGAAACAAAGATAATTCGTAAAAATCCAAATAACTTCATAGATCTTCATTGTAAAGGGTTTAAACACTGTTTCCCATGCTTGTTCAATGAACCATAAACAATTAATAAACATGCACCTGTGGAACGGTCGTTAAGACACTAACAGCTTACAGACGGTAGGCAATTAAGGTCACAGTTAGGAAAACTTAGGACACTGTCACGACTTCCGCCGAAGTTGGTGCCTCTCCATGTTCGGGCGGCGTTCGGCGGTCGTCGTCACCGGCTTTCTAACTGCCACCAATCCATGTTTCTGTTTTCCATTTGTTATGTCTTGAGTGAACACACCTGGTTCCCATTAAGTTATTATTATTTCCCTATTTAACCCTCTGGTTCCCATTATGTTTTGTGCGTGATTATTCCTGGTTTGTGTTAGTCGTGTATGTTAGGGTTGTTATCCCTGCGTGGATTATTTTGGCTGATTTATTTTTCAGAGTAAAGTACGTTATTTTACTCAGTTCTGTGTCCTGCGCTTGACTCCGTCCTCACCTCTGCACAACTGACATATGACAGACACTAAAGAGGCCTTTCTACGGACTCTGAAAACACCAAAAGAAAGATGCCCAGAGTCCCTGCTCATCTGCATGAATGTGCCTTAGGCATGCTGCAAGGAGGCATGAGGACTGCAGATGTGGCCAGGGCAATAAATTGCAATGTCCGTACAGTGAGACGCCTAAGACAGCGCTACAGGGAGACAGGACGGACAGCTGATTGTCCTCGCAGTGGCAGACCATGTGTAACAACACCTGCACAGGATTGGTACATCCGAACATCACACCTGCGGGACAGGTACAGGATGGCAGCAACAACTGCCCGAGTTACACCAGGAATGCACAATCCCTCCATCAGTGCTCAGACTGTCCGCAATAGGCTGACAGAGGCTCAACTGAGGGCTTGTAGGCCTGTTGTAAGGCAGGTCCTCACCAGACATCACCGGCAACAACGTCGTCTATGGGCACAAAACCACCATTGCTGGACCTGACAGGACTGGCTAAAAGTGTTCTTTACTGACGAGTCGCGGTTTTGTCTCACCAGGGGTGATGGTCAGATTCGCGTTCATTGTCGAAGGAATGAGCGTTACACCGAGGCCTGTACTCTGGAGCAGGATCGATTTGGTCTGGGGTGGTGTGTCACAGCATCATTGGACTGAGCTTGTTGTCATTGCAGGCAATCTCAACACTATGCGTTAGAGGGAAGACATCCTCCTCCCTCATGTGGTACCCTTCCTGCAGGGTCATACTGACATGACCCTCCAGCATGACAATGCCACCAGCCATACTGCTCATTCTGTGCGTGATTAGCTGCAAGACAGGAATGTCAGTGTTCTGCCATGGCCAGCGAAGAGCCCGGATCTCAATCCCATTGAGCACGTCTGGGACCTGTTGGATCGGAGGGTGAAGGCTTCGGCCATTCCCCCCAGAAATGTCCGGGAACTTGCAGGTGACTTGGTGGAAGAGTGGGGTAACATCTCACAGCAAGAACTGGAAAATCTGGTGCTGTCCATGAGGAGGAGATGCACTGCAGTAGTTAATGCAGCTGGTGGCCACACCAGATACTGACTGTTACTTTTGATTTTGACCCCCCCCCCTTTGTTCAGGGACACATTATTCCATTTCTGTTAGTCACATGTCTGTGGAACTTGTTCAGTTTATGTATCAGTTGTTGAATCTTGTTATGTTTGCTGAAAATAAACGCAGTTGAGAGTGAGAGGACGTTTCTTTTTTTGCTGAGTTTATATCTGATATTTCTGTTGGGCTGATTATAGCAATTCAGTATTGTTAACTCTTGAGCATGTTGAGGCCCTGTCAATGTGCTTACTTAGAGCACATTTATAGCACCTCTCTGAGTGTTTTTCAGTGACTTCATATGTCAGTCACATCATTGTTTTTGAGCCAGCATTATACCACCCTGCAGCCCACTGCTGGCTTGCCTCTGAAGCTAATCAGGGTTAGTCCTGGATGGAAGACCTGATGCTGCTGGAAGTGGTATTGGGGGGCCAGTAGGAGGCACTCTTTCCTTTGGTCTAAAAAAATATCCCAATGCCCTATGTCAGTAATTGGGGCATTGCCCTGTGTAGGGTGCTGTCTTTCAGATGGGACATTAAATGTGCTGACTCTCTGTGGTCACTAAAGATCCCATGGCACTTATTGTAAGAATAGGGGTGTTAACCCCGGTGTCCTGGCTAAATCCCCAATCTGGCCCTCATACCATCATAGTAAGCTAATCATCCCCAGCTTCCAATTGGCTCATTCATCCCTCTCCCCTGTAACTATTCCCCAGGTTGTTGCTGTAAATGAGAATGTGTTCTCAGTCAACTTACCTGGTCAAATACATGTTTATCTTCTGGCAGCACAGCACTAACAGATGCTAACTAACGCTGCAGTATGTGGTGCGTCAAATCAAGACGACTATCATTAGCAGAGTAGCTCAGCATCCTCCCCTACCTACTAGGATGGGTTAATGAATAAGGAACGATGGATGAATAACCTGTTGATCGAGGAGAGAGGTACAGAGAAACAGAGAGACAGAGAAATAGTCTGAAAGAGAGAGGGGGGGAAGGAGGGAGGGAGGCCAGCTGGTGGACCCAGTCAGGACTTACAGAGGCTGTGTTTCTCATTGGTCTCTATCAGTGGAGTAGGGAGATAACATCTCTTACCTTATTCACAGCCACCCACATGCACTCTGAGCTATTGTACAGTGGCAAGGTAGCATGCTGGAAAGGAAAAAAAGTCTGGTTACTCTGGCAACCCTGGGTTTTGTGTGTGTGTGTGTGTGTGTGTGTGTGTGTGTGTGTGTGTGTGTGTGTGTGTGTGTGTGTGTGTGTGTGTGTGTGTGTGTGTGTGTGTGTGTGTGTGTGTGTGTGTGTGTGTGTGTGTGTGTGTGTGTGTGTGTGTGTGTGCACAGATAAAGTATAACATTGTAGAGTAACTCTTGTAGAGTAACTCTAGAGTAACTCTTGGCAACACTGAGGGAAAGGAGGAGTCAAGGTAGTGGGTAGGATATGAGGAAAGTGAGTATGAATGGTAGGTGGGGGTATTCTGTTTCGGATGGTAGAGCTAGAGGCAGGCCCCAATATCCTCACCAACCCCAGCACAGACATACAGACAGACAGACCACCTATGCAGAATGAACCCAGTCTTACCCATCTGACTGTATCATTCTGGTTCTGCACCATTAACGCTCAACTGTTCACACACATCTCAACTGTGAAGGTCAACACATTCAAGTTTGATTCCAGCCGTCTTTGTCCTTGTGTCATTCAACGTTTAATCATTTTTTTGCTGTGTGTTTCTGCATTGAGACATCAGAACAGTGTGGTCAGTGTGTAGTTTGTATTGACACTAAGCCAGAGAGAGAGGGAGTGAGTTGTGTGGGTTGTAAAATGGCGGTTATTTGAGTTCTGTCGGCTGATTCCTGTCAAACAGTAGCTTTGATCTGTCTTCAGGTTGTCTGTCGGCAGCCATGTTTGTTTGGTCAGAGAAGTAGTTCTACCTGGGCAATTACCTCTAATGACTTGTTTTGATTTGGTCTGGAATCTAATCCCATCGGATACGATGAGGAAAAGTGTTGAGTTTTTTTACTCTTGTTGGCTTGTGAAGATTTGAGTGTGATTCTGACTTGACGGTGTGTTTGGAAGGTTAGCCATGTGAAAGGTGGGTTTTAATGTAATTAGCTTTTTTTCTTTTATTTTGGAAGGTGAGGCTGCTTCTCGCTCTCATACACACACATCTCACACATCTAACACACACACATGCACTCACACACATACAAATGCACACACTCACACTGTTTTCCTCAAACATAACCTTATCTTACTCTCTCTCACAAAAACAGACACATTTACACACACACACGAACACACACACACTCGCTCCTGTGAGTCATTTAGGCCCTGGCCCCGGTTCAAGAAAGCCTCAAAGAGAATCTTGTTGGCAGGAGGCTCCAGCGCTTCACCTCTCAGCAGAGGTTAACAGGAACACATTGTCTCTCTCCCCTCCCCTCCTCTCCTCTCGCCTCTTCTCCTCTCTTCTCATCTCCTCTTCCTTCTTCTCCCCTCCTCTCCTCTCCCCTCTTCTTCTCTCGTCCATCACAATGGTTAGATCATCTGTTGTTTTACTCCATAGAGGAATAGGAATGCAGCTCATAGACCTAGGCAGAGGTCAACCAATAGAATATAATTGATACTTTACTGTCCAAGCAGCAGTCCCTTTGTGGCGTTAATGCCAGGTTACTATAAAGACTACAGGCTTGTTAGTTAATAAGACAGTGATGGATGATATTAATGAGACAGCAGGGCAGGGGAGAGCAGGCAGAGCAGGGGAGAGGGGCTTAGTGCTTCCCATAGACTTCCTCTGGGCGATAAGGAAGACAAACACACAACGCCACTAGAATACACCACAGCCACCTTCCGCTCAGGGCAAAGGAGAGGGGAAAGAGGAGGCATGGAGGAGGGGGGCTCCTTTATCATTTTTGACAATGATCTGTGTGTTGGAAAGGGGGATTTACAAAGTAAGGAAGCCCCCTCACCCTTTTTATTAACACATTTTCTCTCTTAAAACAGACTGACACAAGAACACACACCAACACACACACTAGTTCTTTGAGTTTTGAGGTGGATACGGGGTATAGTGTGTGTGTGTGTGTGTGTGTGTGTGTGTGTGTGTGTGTGTGTGTGTGTGTGTGTGTGTGTGTGTGTGTGTGTGTGTGTGTGTGTGTGTGTGTGTGTGCGTGCGTGCGTGCGTGCGTGCGTGCGTGCGTGCGTGCGTGCGTGCGTGCGTGCGTGCGTGCGTGCGCGCGTGCGTGTGTGTGTGTGTGTCCACTAGACAGTGTGTGCGCACTGTGTGTCTACTCCTCTCATGCCCCCGTCCCCTCAACCTCCCAAAGCGTAATCCATGTGGGTGGGGGGGTAGAGGGGGGGGTAGAGGGAGGATAACAGGGGGGAGGTCCCTGTTTATTTGCTCTATCCTCTCTCTTCTTTCTGGGGAGGAAGAAGAGACACATTTGAGGCGCTGCATGAGGGCTGTGGGTACATCCTCCTTTTTCATCCCATCCCTCCATCCGCTGTCCCCCCTTCTCCTGTCCCCCCTTCTCCTGTCCTCCCCTCAGCTCATAAGGATGCCATTCAGAGGAGGCAGTATTTTGCTGATGTATCAATCATCTACAGATGATCCACAGTAATCCAATGAGATCAAACTGGGAGAACCTGGGGGGCTCTCCTCCCCTATCGGCCTGCCCTGTGCAGATGCACCGACACTGTGATGGACCAGGTGACCCTCCCCCCTCTACCCTGGAGGGGCTGATGGGGCATGTTTTTTTGAGTCATTTCATTTCTGTTCATTGCTTATTTCTGGCATGATAAAAATTATTGTGTGCACACACACATACGATCCACACACACACATACAAATGCATGCAAAAACACACTTTCACACACAAGCACTCTCAAATACACACATACCTGCATCAAGCAGTGAACTCATTCATGTTTTACATGATGTGATTTGACCCGAGCGACAAGGCCTGATTGGACAAACCAAAAAGCACTCAAGCACCAATGACCTGAGGTGACCTACTTCACATCTGTATTTATCAGTCTCTATTAGAAATATAACACAACAACATAACGTTTTGAAATTTGTTTTTTCTCATTTAAGACTGACAAACATTTAGTAAGCAATGGTCATGAAAAAGAGTGCTTTTCTTGTGAGTTCAGATCAGGGTTGGTTTCATTTTATTTTCAACCACAGTATAATATTTACTCACCAGTTATCCCAGCAAACCGGGGACATTCCCAGAACATCAGCTAAGATTCCCATTAAGTTTTAGTTGGTGTTTTATCTAACATTCGGATGAGAAAAATAATTATGTTTTTGATAACAAAATGTTATGTTTTGTGTGAAAATGCTTTAACTGAAATATCCTTGGAATGTTCTAACATTAGCTCAAATCTATAACAACCACAGAACATTCCCCAAACATTCTCACTCGGTTTCCAGGTAAAGAACAGACGAAATGTGTTCCGGGAACGTTCTTGCAAAATCAGGCTAATGTTTTATAGTCCTACAACATTGTATAATCATCAGCACAACTGGACAGTCTTTGTGTTATGAGAACATTTGCTGCAACCTAACGAATGTTCTGGGAACTTTCACAGAACTAGATTTGTTTTCAGCAGAGACCAAACTATTTTGGAAGAGAGATGTAGTACACTATCAATATTTCAATAGGCTACATGAATAGCTGACTGAATTTGGACTAACTGAAATTGATATTTTTCAGCTCGGCATAGCCTAGAAACCATGATGGAGCAACACTGTTACGCATTCTCCTTCCTCACAGAAGGATCCATCTTTTCTCCCACATGGCTCAATGAACAGACACAAAAATTTGTCACACGCAAGTCAATATCCAAAGCAAACATAATACCTCGCCATAACTGCCGCAACAGAGACATGCTTTGGCTGGTCACACATCAATACCTTTAACGCTTGAACCCTAAAAGTGGAAAGGGGGATCTGTGTCTTGTTTTTTAACTGATCAGATAGTAAAAGTTGTGAGGGATTTATTCGACATATGACTAAATGAGAAATGTATAGGCATGCATAAATTATATTTTTAAAAGATCTGTTCTTCAACAATTCAACAATTTGTCACATGGTTATAATAATGTATGCAGGTTATATTAAATACAAAACAGTGCGCATAGCCTAATAATGCTCGACATTTCTATTGTTATAGGCTTAGCAATAAGGGCTACGCATGGCCACGACTGAATGTGATGTCCAGATGCAGTTTAACCCCACTGTGGGGGGGAAATGTTATTGCAGCAGTGAAATTAGTACAACAAATATTAATCGAGAATTTGTGAAAACGTATTATTATTAATAATAATATTATTATTAATGAAAACATAAATCACATTAACATAATTAATACATGATAGGTATTGTTTACCATAATTACAAATACATATGTTTATAGAATACCCTATCCTAACCTTAATGTATGTACTGTTCTCTTCAACTGGATATACTGCTGCCAGTGCGTGGCTTCACTCCGTGGGCTTTGACTCGGTGGGTTCGCCCCGGCCCGGTCGCCGGGCTGACCTGGCGGATCTCGTCCTCCGCATTCCTCCCGCGCACCCTATCATAAACATCCTCGACTAGACCGAGGGCAGGAAGTGCGCGAAGACAGGAATTTAAGTCTTTCAAAGTGCATTAAAGCTGAGGGCCGGTTAAGAGATGGTGCTGCCATGTTTGGTTTGTTATCTTATTGTAGGCCTGCAAACGGGCTTTGCGACACAGTCACACATACACACACACACACACACGCATTCATGCGCTCTGTCCATTTTGGTGTTGTCGTTATTTCTCTGTATTATTCTGGTGGTTGCCACTAAAAATCGGATAGTTTATTATTATCGTTGTTCATATAATTATGTTGACTAGTATTTGTTTCTACTTACACAAAACTATAACAACCTCGGTGCATTTACGAGGTGATATATCATTACTGCAATTAAAGCGTCGGCTAAGCCGCAACAGAACCCTGTCAGCTGTGGAGTTGTTTTACAATGTATCTTTTTATTACACTAAGCGTTTATTCGCTGATGATTGTTGGGGATCAAGCGAGAATTTGAGAAGGATTTGTAGAGGGTGTGTATTTATGTAAGAACAAAACATAGGCTGCCCTGCGTCTATCTCATGGCTCTCTCCTATTCTCTCTGTTGTGCAGCAGTGATAGGCCTTCCTTGCCTATGGTTTATTGCATGTCTGCTTTTTTGTCCAGATCAATTCGTTCAATATAACAATTGGATTGTTATTTTGCTTAAACCTTTGGTATGATGCCTAGTTAATTCGTATTCATTTTACACAATTTAGTTTAATATTTGAACATATTCCTCACCAAATGATGAGTGCCCATTGGTATTGAGAACTCCTGTGTTTTAGACAGTATAGCCAAGCTTCAAACGTATATCCAGAAGCTATAACCATACTATACCCGTATTGCCCTCTACAACTGTTCTCTTTCTGCAGCGTGGTATTGTGAACATTTCCATGCATCCAAAAACGACGCATGATCCCTTTGGTGCAATCTTGGTTCAATGAGACTGTTAATTTGCCAGTGCGCCTAAACCATGTTTTAGCGTAATGTAAATGTTACAATAGGTGGATTAATATTATTGACCTTCTTTTGTCAACCAACAACTTTTTCCTTCGTTCTCTTTTATCCAATTTAAAACGTGATATAAAGATAACATGTGACAATCGAATTAACATTCCTCAGCGCGCTCTAAAGCCAAGCTATAGTTCAGGTTACACATTGGCCTCGCGCTAGTGGTGTTTACAGATTCTTAACATGTTTATTTACAGCTTGTTGTGACGTGACGCGCGTGACTGTAGCAGCCCGGGACAGATACCGCGCGTAGGTGAGCGAGATGTGCCCGGGGAAAAGTCGACGATCTCCTGCAGTCGTTTGGAGTAAGACTCAAGCAAGCGTCCAGAGTTTCAGTCAATAAAAGGTATGTATTATTTATTAAAATAATATTGTGGTATTCAGAAAAATGTAGTTGAAAATAGAAAACATATAAGTGGCATTAATGACTGATATATACCTATAGGCCAACACGTGGTTCCAATACAATGGGACCTATTTTGCCAAGATATTCCTTGTAAACCATGCAGTGCATAGACAAGTCCTGACCTAGGCAACATTAAATTATTTATTGTCACAGGAATGCTGAATAACTTGTAAATATTCCAGTTTAAACAAAAAAAGTTATTGAAACAGATCTGCATTTTTAGCCTTGAGTTTGAGACTTTGTAGCCTTTTAAACATCGTTTGGTTTTCCTTCTCACGTTGTTCCAAATGTTTTTTTGCCGTTTTCTTTTCGTTTTATTCTACCTTCTGAGCCATATGAGTAGGCCTACTGGTAGTCTAATGATGTTATTACAGTAATTTATGTTATTGCACAATAGGCATTACTGCCACTGTTGTTATTAATGATTCTTTAATAACAATATGATAATAGCAAAACGATTGAATGATAATATCTATGATTGTTGACCGTTCAGCAACTCTTCTTCTCTCTCTCTATTCGTGTTCCATGTTCTAATCCTCATGGACTTGGGCGCATGGGAACATGAAGAGACCACAGACTTTCTCCGCAACAATAAAGACTAAACAACTCCCCAAATCACGAGGTATTACTAAACACACGCGCACTGTCATAACTGCCCAACAAAAGGCTCAAGTTTTGTGGTGTCTTCTTTGTTTTCATCCACTGAAAGACCACATCACCACATCTAAGTCGCTTTGTTAAAGTAGCATGTCAGTGAAGTATAGGCCTGTATTCACCTCGATTTTGAAAATAAAAATAAAACCATCAAACTGTTTCTTTGACTTTTCATGTGTGTATGCTATCCAAAATATATATTTTTAATCTTGGTGAAAACGAATGTTTGGGCATTTTGGTCAATTATATCTCCGAACACATTTGACCTGACCATGTATATAGTACAACACTTCCAAAATATGCAGCACTCCGTTGATGTTTTATAGCATATTTAGCATGATTTTGAAAGCATAATTATTTACAAAATACGTTCCTACACTTAGTAACTACATGTGGTGCCTTTTGACACGCTCATACACAAATATAGACAGGTCTATCTATGCATTGCAAGCCTATGATAGGCTATGTATGATAATTCATTATTATTGTTATTTATATCATTGCTATATGTATATATTGACAAACATTTAAAAAGTAACCACATTTATTTTGTCGACGCTATCTGAACTAGACACAATTAAGCAGAGTAATATATTTTCAGCATATGCTTTTCAGTCCAAAAACATAGGCTATGTGAAAAAGATAATCATGAACCTGAGAAAAGTATTTATTTTAGCGATGGAAACGGCCCATTCTGTGTCTTGTAGTAATTGCGCGCTGAGAGACGGTTGGCTTTCACTGCTGTTCAGCTGTTCCTCCGCGAGGCGAGCTGGGGCATCTCTACAGCGGCTGGCCGGGACAAAGACTGTGGGCCGGTGGCGGGCGATGACACACATGCCAATGCTGTTCCACCTGCGTCAGCTCTCATAGCACGGAAATACCATCTCGGAGAACGCCGAAGGGACCCACATGGGTGGCCAGGGAAGTGTATACCCCTTTCATACACCTCTATCACAATGCCTGCTAATTAAGCGGCACTATCAATCCAGGTTTTCTGCGGCTGCTGCGGACAAGCGGTCAGTAGCTAATGAGGCTTCAGCCTACAGTCAGTCGGAATGCAATAACACGTTGAGGTAAATCTGAGTGTATAGGTCGAGGTTATTTACTTACAATAGCTGAAAATACTATTTATATTAGGTCTACCTTGTTTTATCATTGGACAATGTGGAAAATTGCAGTCAATACAACAACACACATATGATCAGTTATGAATAGCCTATAAATACAGGACGTAACAGTTGGCTATTTTGTCAATCATAACTGTGTCCCATGTAACATTAACACGTGCCTTGAATGGCATTGAAATTCACGAAATGAATTACAGTACCTTGAAATTCTCTTCCTCTTAATCATTTATTTTTGACACACAAACTTTTCTCTAAACTGTTTTCCTATTCACTTGCAATGAGTGCTATCTTGTCTAAACCCCACTCTAACACATGTTACTTTTGAAACGTGTGTGAACAGGAAAATGTATTTGATCATGTGAAGTGGGTAGACGAGAGATTCCTCACCACGCAGCTGTAAACCAACAGAGGCGGAACTGGTCCAATGCGCACAAATCACAGAGCAGTACGTCGCACGACGCACTGGAGAGGCACCGCCACTAGTAGGCCTACCGTCTGCCTGTGGAAAAAAAGCGAAAAGGGCTGGGCTTAGAGAGGAATCAAACCACAACCTGGGCTGCGCCTCCATCACAAACCAGTTTGGAAGAACGTTTGTTCTAGAGGAGAGTCTAGTGCCTAACAAGTCACCAACTGTGGCTCAAAACACGGATTTCTCTGCGCGCTCAACGTTAAGGAGGCAGCCTCAGAGTTTTGTTTTGAAGTCCATCTTGAGGTGCTACGGCTAATATAATTTTCTGCAAGTGTAGTTAATCGCGTTTGTTGTTCTGTATTTGTGCTGTATTTGTTTTTGTTTTGGTGTGCGCAATGATGGCCACTTACCAAAACCCCGAGGATGACGCAATGGCCCTGATGGTCCACGACACCAACATGGCGAAGGATAAGGAGCGACCCAAAGAGGAACCGGTCCAGGAAAAAGTTTCGGAGAAAACGGACCCGTCTCAAAAACCACCGTATTCGTATGTGGCTCTCATTGCCATGGCCATTCGGGAGAGCACTGAGAAGCGCCTCACTTTGTCTGGTATTTACCAGTATATCATAACCAAATTCCCTTTCTACGAGAAAAACAAGAAAGGCTGGCAAAACAGTATCCGGCACAACTTGAGTCTGAATGAATGTTTCATCAAGGTTCCTCGCGAGGGAGGCGGCGAGAGAAAAGGGAATTACTGGACCCTTGACCCGGCGTGCGAGGACATGTTCGAGAAGGGAAACTACAGAAGGAGACGTCGAATGAAACGTCCCTTCAGACCTCCACCGACCCATTTCCAGCCCGGGAAATCCCTCTTCGGCGGTGATGGGTACGGCTACCTGTCCCCTCCAAAGTACCTGCAGTCCAGCTTCATGAACAACTCGTGGTCGCTGGGCCAGCCGCCCACCCCGATGTCCTACACCTCCTGTCAGATGGCCAGTGGCAACGTGAGTCCCGTCAATGTGAAAGGACTGTCCGCTCCCTCCTCATACAACCCGTACTCCCGGGTGCAAAGCATGGGTCTCCCCAGCATGGTGAACTCTTATAACGGCATGAGCCATCACCACCACCCGCACGCTCACCATGCCCAGCAGCTGAGCCCCGCGACCGTTGCGCCGCCCCCGGTATCCTCCAGCAACGGAGCGGGCCTGCAGTTCGCCTGCTCCCGCCAGCCTACCGAGCTCTCCATGATGCACTGTTCGTATTGGGATCACGAGAGCAAACACTCTGCGTTACACACGAGGATTGACATTTAGAGTTTACGAGAGGGCCACTTGTAAAATGGACTCTTGTGAGAGAAAGACAATAAGTCTATTCCTGTGTATTCAAACCAGAAAAAAAATATTTTTGAAGAGACAATACTATGACGGGCTCTTTTGATCCAAATAATGTACTGAAAATTCATATGGAAAGATATACAAGTGGGGATGCTGAGAGGATTTAAAAAAACTGGAAATGGTGATATTAAGAGGTCTCGACTAGGCACGAAGTAAAGCAGGACTTTTGGGGGCCATTTCGTGCGTCCACTGTTGCCTTGGACTGAAGGCAACAGTGTGTTATAAACACCGTTGTATGTTATAAACATTTGTAAAATCCGACCAGTTCCCTATTCACGGGGATACAAATTCAAAATACAATTAATTGAAAACAAAATACACAAAACCCTCCCCCTGTCTTGGAATTCAAAACATCACCTGAATGAGTGATAATTGAATTAGAACTACGTATTTGAACCAGTATCGTGAACTGAGCGAACTCCAGCAAGATCAGGTGAAAATTGGATTATTTAGCCTGTCTTTATTTTTACTTTTTTTTAACCGTTTCACAGTTCTTAATCGGGGTGCAGGTGGAAAGAGAGAGAGAGAGAGCACCGTCAGAAGGAGCAATACCAAAGATGTGTTACTTCTGGGGTCATTGACTTTGTAGGCTTCGTGACCTCTGATAGAGATGGTTTAGTTTCCGATAACATTCAGTCCAGTGGCAGATTATTTTTTACCTTTCTTGTTTTTTATAAACGTAATTATTTTTGTCTCATACATGTTGGGACCATGTTAAATTAGCACTTTTCCCTCTTTTTTCTAGTTTTGTGAATGTCTTAATAAACTTTCTTTCAAAGTAAAACATTGGTCATTCATTAATCCTTATTTGTGCGAAAACTGTATTATATAAACGTATTAGGCTTGCAATGTAGTCTTAGAACTATATAGTCCACAGATGAAGTTAACTGGAATTCTGTCCGTGAATGTTCTTCACTTAGGCCTAAACCCGAGTGTGTATTTTTTGTCTTGAAAATGCTTAATGTTAAATTCCACTTATTTAAAAAACATTGACATGTCAATCCTTTGCGTAAAACATCTCAAAATATCTAGCAGATGCGTAATAAGGTCTAATCATTTTGTACAATATAGCTAAAGTTCACGGAGTTGGTTGGATATTTCAGTTTTATACACTAAATATATATTCTTCCTTTCGAAAGTAGTTTTGGGAAATGCCATTTCATTATAAACTATTAGAGCTGTTGAGCTATTAGACCTTAATGGAATGAAAACACAGCATGGCCTACTCTGGGGACTTGCATGCATTACAAAATGAAACATTGAACTTTTGCCTTATCTGAACAGTCTACATTCATTATTAGAGTTAACAAATACGTCTATGGCATCTCATTTGACAGCAGAGTGCAATAATGAAAGAGAGAAAATCGAAGAAAAAGCCGTGAGTGTTTAGGAATACGTTGTGAACTTCTTAGCGGGTTTTTTTGGCAGTCGTTGCTCGGAGGCGGAATGTTTAGGAGAAACAGATGCTGCAGAAGTTAAGGGTCGTCATCAAAGTCATTCCATTTAATCATTATCCCCATATGATGTAGGCTAACTAACCTACATTATGTGTTTAAGCTAATTGTGGCTTCAGCTCAGTGGGCTTTTCTAAGGAGCATGGGGGGTTTTCTCTGTGTGTTTACCAACTGCTCATGCATAGTTGCGCAGTGGCACTTGATTATTACTATTGTATTATTATTATTATTGTAAATTATTATTATGGCCTGTTATTATCATTCACAATAAGGTGAATTTGGTGAACCAAGGAGTTTAGCCATGGATGGATTCAAAATAATTTTGCCATCCACCCAAAACGTTCGGTTACACTATGGAGCAGACCGTTAACCTTTACTGCATGATTCTTATCTAAAGATTGACGTGTCCGACGTGTCTTACACCTTACTTGGCCAGCAGTTGGGTTGTCCAGATATTCGAAAAAATTTGCCTAAGTCATTTTGGCCAAATCATTTAAACTTGAATAGCCTAGACCTTTATGGGCCTACCTGTATGAAATCTAGCAATGAAATCAATATTTGTATTCATTTTAGCTAAGACAATTTCTTACATATGCGCTAAGAGAAGTGACGTGTGAGTTGGCTGAGTTGAGCGTAAAGTAATAGGTGACACAATACTTTTTTCCTGCATATTTTGCTAAACGAACCATCAAAACTAAGATCAAACGTAGGCCTATAGGCAATATGTCGTGTCATTAACGTTTAAAACCCACAGGCTACAAAACAATAGCATCCACCTATAGGTTTAAACGATGTTTCATGTTGATGCCTAAATTGCTATAGTCTATCAGAGAATGATGTTATAGCTTTTACACACGTCTTTCCGCTGAATTCGATGTACGTGCACTTCCCAGTGAGGCCCAAGAGAGCCGTTCTGAACCCGGGGGAAGTGACGCTCTTGATAAGAAAGACGTGGTGACGAGTGAAACGCTTTCAATACACGTCTATTCTCAACCCTCTTCCACCTATTATCACTTTAACAACACTCAGGTTCACACAAACACAGCTATCGGGTGACCATTGTATGGTTTAAAACGTTTTTACAATGACAATTATTTAGAAGGATTAATAATTTCATAATTGTATTTGAATTGTATTGATTATTATGAATATAATTCATATCACTATTGCAGCTCTGAAACCAATTCCTTTTCAACAATTCTGCCAATATTTTACGATAGGCTGCTGATAGCACACTAGCAGAACCTTTTGATTGATCCTAGGTTGTCTTATATGGGGTCATAGGCTGGGTCATGCATTAGGCTCTTCTGAATGGGATGTCCACTTTCAGTGAGTTCGAACCTTATTTTAGACTGACAAGATCATTATGTGACTGCAGACAGCAATCATGCAAAAGTATATCATTCACCTTGATCCACCCTCCGCTCCAAAGCAACGTCCTTGGCACCTTCGCAGCGTCGTTCATGACATGCATATTATACATTAACTATAGGTGACAAATGGAGTTGTGGTGAGTCCTGCAGTGTTGTCAGGAGTTTAAATAGGAAATATTTTTGTGGATTAATCCCAAAATAATTATACTCGCTTACTAAACTAAATTGGCTAGTCACTTTGGCAATATGTGCATTATTCAGGTAAGTTCAAGAAAATGCAATTGTAAATGCAAAAAACAGGGTTTTTATACATACAAGTTAACACAAGTTGCCATTCATATATTATAAGCCAATACTTGTTTGCTTTATATGCTTGCATGGACGCAAAAGTGGCGCGCACAGAGAATATTGCGACCCTTTCCTTAATTCGCTATTCGTTGTGCGGGCACGGTGAGCCACGGAGAGCACCTGTCCTTGTCGTTTGTATACTTGGAGAATATGATTACGATGAAAATGCAACGCATGACCTATTGACCTACAGTATATAGTTTCCCCGTTATTGTCTATGCCTTGAAGTCTATGCCATGTATATAAAGCCGTTGTATCCTATCATCAGGTGCATGTTTATTAATAGGCCTGGTGCCACTGTTGCATTGTTTTACTTGCAGCTGAAGGGCCTTGGTTGAAATTAATGGTGTAATGCATTAGCCCACCTTTGTAATCACATGTGTATGAGGCAAATTGTAGATACATTCAGCCCAACAGAAACCATCACGGTTAAAGGTTTTAGCTTTCTGTGTGGGCATATTCCATGACTTGAGACTCAGTTCGCATAAGATACTATATGGAGTGTTGAACTGTTTACCATTCCTCGTTCAAGCACATACGACCAAGCGACCAATTTGTGTAAGGATTCATTTAAAAAAAAAATGTTTGACCTAAACACATAGTTCCTTAATGTCTTGAGAATATCAGAGGACAAATCGCTTCGACCCACAAACGAAAGTCAATGCATTTAGCCATAGCCAAAAATGGAAGAAAAATGCGAAATGTGAAATGTCATTAGAGTGAATGAAGCATGTTGTTTTAGCAGAAGCTAAATTCAACAAATCCTTGTCGGATATAAATCATAAAACAGGTAGCCTAACATGAGAGACAACTCAACTCAATGTACTCTTATTAATAATAGAACACCACATGAATTAGGCCTAAAAGTGTACCTATACATAGTTCATCAAACTTTATAATGCTGTGCACTCTAATTCAAAATGTTATTTAACTTGGGGAATAAAACTACCTCAGCAAATAAGAAAAATAACAAACAGTAGTTCAAAGACATTAGTTGAGCATTGATTCAAACTCCGCGAAGCCAACTGGCGCTTCATCCGGGAGATCTATGCTGCTATACATTGTGTGTCTCTCTGTTTAACGAGCTGGATTGAGCAGCGCGCGAGCGTCACCTTTCAGCGCTGCGCGGCCACTTGGACACAAATCTCTGCGCGCGCAGAGGGAGCGACAATGCAAGATTTGAAGGTAGGCCTAGCTGTGTATATTTTATGCTTGCTCACATTAATGTTTTGTAAACAACGAGGAGATAAGGACGTGTTTGAAAGGCCAGTGTATTCTAAACATGCTTCTTAAAATAATAAATAGGCTTACAACATTTCACGAAAAATAAGGCATGTTGTCAGCGAGCTAGTAACCATTTTCGGAGACTAGTCTACTTTTAGCCGACGATGGATATGTCGTGCTTTGCCTATTTAACCAACTGAACGTGTGATATTTTGACATTCCTATATTATGATTATGATAGCCTATATTAGCATATGATGACACTAATAATAATGATTATTATTATCATACCTATGTTAAACTTTCAATGTACCAGATGTTGTATTAATTGTTACAATTGTACAGACAATATTCATGCTGATGATATGAGCAGGTACAGGATTCTGAGTACATTTGAGCGTAGGTATAGAGGAGCCTTGCACATGTAACTGTAGAGTTGCGTTTTGTTTATTTACATTCGTTGATTATATTATTTGACAAAGACATGACCAATGCATTTTAGGCGTACTTTAGATGTTGCAATATGTCTTTCTCTTTTAGTTTACAGTGCCCTGAGAAAGTATTCACACCCCTTGACTTTTTCCACATTTTGTTGTGTTACAGCCTGAATCTAAAATAGATTAAATTGAGATTTTTTTGTCACTGGCCTAGCACAATACCCCATAATGTCAAAGTGGAATTGTATTTATAGAACATTTTACAAATTAATTAAACATGAAAAGCTGAAATGTCTTGAGTCAATAAGTATTCAACCCATTTGTTATGGCAAGCCTAAACCCATTCAGGAGTAACAATGTGCTTAAGAAGTCACATAATAAGTTGCATGGACTCACTCTGTGTGCAATAATAGTGTTTAACATGATTTTTGAATGATTACCTCATCTCTGTACCCCACACATACAATTATCTTTAAGTCCCTCAGTCCAGCAGTGAATTTCAAACACAGATTCAACCACAAAGATCAGGGAGGTTTTCCAATGCTTGCAAAGAAGGGCACCTTTTGGCAGATGGCTAAAAACAAAGCTGAATATCCCTTTGAGCATGGTGAAGTTATTAATTACACTTTGGATGATGTATCAATGCACCCAGTCACTACAAAGATACAGGCTTCCTTCCTATCTCAGTTGCCGGAGAGGAAGAAACCGCTCAATGATTTCACTATGAGGCCAATGGTGACTTTAAAACAGTTATAGAGTTTAATGGCAGTGATAGGAGAAAACTGAGGATGGATCAACAACATTGTTGTTACTCCACAATACTAACCTAATTGACAGAGTGAAAATAAGGAAGCCTGTACAGAATAAAAAATATTACTAAACGTTTGCACCAAGACACTAAATTAATACTGCAAAAAAATGTGGCAAAGCAATTTACTTTCTGTTCTGAATAAAAAGGGTTTGGGGAAAATTAAATACAACACATTACTGAGTACCACTCATCATATTTTCAAGCATAGTGGTGGCTGCATCATGTTATGGGTATGCTTGTAATCGTAATTTTTTTTGGGAAAAATATTAATGGAATTAAGCTAGGTACAGGCAAAATCCTAAAGGAAAACCTGGTTCAGTCTGCTTTCCACCAGACACCAGGGAGATGAATTCACCTTTAAGCAGGACAATAACCTAAAACACAAGGCCAAATCTACACTGGAGTTTCTTATCAAGAAGACAGTGGCAGAGTTACAGTTTTGACTTATATCTGCTTGAAAATATATGGCAAGACCTGAAAATGGATATCTAGTAATAATCAACAACCAATTTGACAGAGCTTGAAGAAATTTGAAAATATAAATGGGCAATCCAGGTATGGAAAGTTCTTAGAGACTTATCCAGAAAGACTCACAACTGTGATCGCTGCCAAAAGGTGATTCTAAAATGTAATGACTCAGGGAGTTGAATACTTATCTAATCAAGATATATTAATATTTGACAAATGTTCGAATTTTTCTTCCTCTTTGTGATTACAGAGTATTTTCTGTAGATCGTTGACAAAAAAAATTGCCTATTAAATCCATTTGTAACCAACTTTGTAACACAACAACATTTGGAAAAAGTCAAGGGGTGTGAATACTTTCTGAAGGCACTGTATGTCTGTGCATAAAGCCAGACCCAATAGAATTGTCTGCACAGATATGACACACCAAGCAGATCGCTCAAGATTGATTTCAAAATTGGACAACTGTACGTGTCCTGTAGTCGTCGGGAAATGCCTTCAAAACCGTCCACTAGGGGCATGAGTGAGCGCTATTATCATCAAGTAGGCTTGGGTTTCGCTAGGGAGTTGTTGACAAACCTTAACTCTTAACTTAACTATTGGGAATGGATGCCTAAACTTAATGTTTTGATGCTCTGGATACAAAGGTTGCGTGTTCAATCCCAGCGGTATTAATGATGCTGAGAGTCAGCCCAGGGTGTCAACAACTGTCCCATGACTCCGAATCTGAAAGTTATGTGTTTAATCCCAGTGGTAGACAGTCATTTAAAAACATTTTTTTTTTAACCCAATCCCAAACTTTAATCCTTAATTTAACAATTTGAAATGAATGTCTAAACGTAATGTTTTAACCCTCCAGATCCGAAAGGTCATGTGTTCAATCCCAGTGGTAGACACTCACTTATTTTTTTTTTTAATTAACCCTATACCAAACCTTAAGTCTTAACGTAACCATTCGGAATGAATGCCTAAATTGAATGGTTTAACCATATTCGAAATTTGACATTTGGAGAAATGGAATGATGCTGAGCAGGAGGAGTCAATCCGGTGTGTCAAAAAAACTTTGAAATTTGACTTTTGGAGCAACTTCCAAAATTGATGTTTAAAGAAACGTGGTTAAACGTCAGAATATGAAGTCAAATTTGTAAAACCGTGAGATCTTGTTTGAACACACACCCACACACAAACACACACAAATCAAACATTTTCGGTGCATGGGGCGCATGCATGTGTTTGTTCAGTGTAGGTGCGGCAGGTGTGCATTTTAGCAGAAAGGTTGCCAGTTCAGCTGAGCTGAGCTGAGCCGGGCGCGCGGGAACAATGGTCCTGCATGCAGGATGTCCCCAGGGCTGCGGGAGATAAGACAAGCTCGAATCAGGAATTCCTCGCTCCTTCTGCGAAAATAGTCCAAAAAAAGTATAGAGTGTCACACACCATATGAAAGATGCAGAGGCGGTCATTGCCTTAGAATGCGGAATTATAATACTAATATATAGTAATTGAATAGGATCTTAATGGTCATTGCTATCTGACTGCACTCCTTGAATGCAATTAGCAGCCCTATTCAAAACCCTGTGCGTTCTAACATCCCTATTCAATCTGTCTTGGAAGCGCATTGATTTAATCATAGAGTAGAGATATTTAGGCCTACGATATGTCCTGAAAATGTCATACCTGAAACATGGGGTTACGGAGTAAGCAAACCTACAGTAGGCACCATAGTAGCCTGCCGTTTCAATAATTATTATTTATAAACATTTGATACATATTACCAGTAAAACATTTGCCAAGTACACAAACAATTTTGTGGCACATGTAAAACTATCACAATAATGCTCGCATCACTTCAGTTAAGAGGATTGCTTTTTAATAGGACTAACATAGTCCAAATGATGTCCACATGACATGTCCTACGATACGTTTAATTGCAATGCAGTACATATTATTCATGTCAGTTTCTCATATACATTAATTCAAAACAGCTTAAATCAGGAGATCACTGTATCTTACCTGGAGAGTCTTTCACTTCATTATGGAGCGTTGCATCTAATATAGAATTACCGTACGTCAAAAATGTGTAAACCTATTAGGCTACGCATGGTTTTTCGCACGCTATTACGCTAATTACGATATGATAATAACAAAAGATGAAAACTATTACACAACAAAAATAAATAATCATATTGGTCCAAATGGTAAATTAGCCTAATCTTAAACTTTCTGCAAAACAAGGATATTGAGTGTGCTCTTCTGAGTAGGCCCCGACGTGGTCTACATTTCAGTATGGAATCTAGTTAAATCACAACTCTTAAAGCCTTTATCATGAAGTTAAACTTTATTTTACATTTTTTATGAAGAGCCTCATTCTCAAGCCTGGTACGTCAAATCTGATTTTTCCAACCTTAGCTTGAAACAGTGCATTCAAAAAATTCATACACCTTGACTTATTCCACATTTTGTTGTGTTACAGCCTGAATTTAAAATTGATTAAATAATATTTTTTTTCTCACCCATCTACACACAATACCCCAAAATGACAAAGTGAAAACATGTTTTTAGAAGTGTTTGCACATTTATTGAAAATGAAAAACAGAAATATCTCATTACATAATTATTCACACCCTCGAGTCAAAACTTTGTAGAAGCACCTTTGGAGGAAATTACAGCTGTGAGTCTTTTTGGGTAAGTCTCTACGAGCTTTGCACACGTGGATTGTACAATATTTGCGCATTATTATTTTAAATATTCTTCAAGCTCTGTCAAGTTGATTGTTGATCATTGGTAGACAGACATTTTCAAGTCTTGCCATAGCCTTTCAAGCATGATTTAAGTCAAAACTGTAACTAGGCCATTCAGGAACATTCAATGTCGTCTTGGTAAGCAACTCCAGTGTAGATTTGGCCTTGTGTTCTAGGTTATTGTCCTGCTGAAAGGTGAACTCGTCTCCCAGTGTCTGTTGGAAAGCAGACTGAAGAAGTTTTTCCTAAGATTTTGCTTGTGCTTATTTTTTATTTTTGCAGTACGTCTTAATTAAGTGCCTTGTTTTTTTTGGGGGGGGGGGGTTGCCTTTCTTTCACTAGGCAAGTCAGTTAACTAGGCAAGTCGGGGCGGCAGGTAGCCTAGTGGTTAGAGCGTTGGACTTGTAACCGAAAGGTTGCTAGATTGAATCCCGATCTGATAAGGTAAACATCTGTCGTTCTGAAGAAGGCAGTTAACCCACTGTTCCTAGGCCGTCTTTGAAAATAAGAATATGTTCTTAACTGACTTGCCTAGTTAAATAAAGGTTGAAAAAATAACAAATTCGTATTTACAACGAATGCATGTTCTCTAAAGGTTCCCTTTTTTCACTATGTAATTTAGGTTAGTATTGTGGAGTAACTACAATGTTGTTTATCCATTCTCAGTTTTCTCATATAGCTAACATTAAAATCTGTAACTCTTAAAATCACCATTGGCCTCATTGTGAAATCCCTGAGCAGTTTCCTTCCTCTCGGGCAACTGAGTTAGGAAGGACGCCTGTATCTTTGTAGTGACTGGGTGTATTGATACACCATCCAATGCCAAATGATTAACTTCACTATGCTCAAAGGGATATTCAGCGTCTGCTTTTTTTTGGTATTTTTACACATCTACCAACTGGTGCCCTTTTCTAGGCTTTGGAAAACATCTATGGTCTTTGTGGTTGAATGTGTGAATGTGTGCTTGACTCGATTGAGGGACCTTACAGATAATTGTATGTGTGGGGTACAGAGATGGGGCAGTTATTAAAAAATAACATTAACCACTAATATTGAACAAGGAATGAGTCCACTTATTACTCGATTTGTTCATCAAATTTTTACTCCTGAACTTATTTAGGCTTGCCATAACAAATGGGTTTAATACTTATAAAAACTGATTTATTAATCATTGCATAACATCTCCACTCCTTACAATCCCTCATAATAATCAGTCGTGATCAGTCGCTTAATTCCATCCTTTTTTACAAGTTTTGCTGCACATTTATAAATGTAGCATCTGTATACTGCGTGTTCAGAGTTTGGGTTGTAGCCAAATCGGAGATTGGTCCCAACAATCTACCTTTGTGAATCCTTTTCAAGAACAGTAACAGAATTATACTTTGTTTTCTTCTTCAAATGCACACATTCACTACAATATATATCTTTACAGATTAAATATTTGTATAATATGTGGTGTATAACTGAGGTATATGCGCATGCGTGTGTATGTGTGTGTGTGCTTGTGTGTGCGTGTCAGTGGTAGAAAAAGTTCTCAATTGGCATACTTGAGTAGAAGTAAAGTTACCTTAATAGAAAATGACACAAGTAAAAGTCACCCAGTAAAATACTACTTGAGTAAAAGTCTAAAAGTATTTAGTTTTAAATATACTTATGTATCAACATGCAATTGCTCAAATATACTTAAGTAAAAGTAAACATATAAATCATTTAAAATTCCTGATATTAAGCAAACCATAATGCACAATTTTCTTGTTTTTATTTTATTTACGGATAGCCAGGGCCATACTCAGACATAATTTACAACAACGCGTTTGTGTTTAGTGAGTCCGCCAGGGATGCTCTTTTAATAAGTGGCGAATTGGACAATTTTCCTGCATGTCCTGCTAAGCATTCAAAATGTAACGGGTACTTTTGGGTGTCAGAGAAAGTGTATGGAGTAAAAAGTACACTATTTTCTTTAGGAATGTAGTGAAGTAAAAGTTGTCAAAAATATAAATAGTATGGTAAAGTACAGACACCCCCCCCCAAAATACTTAAGTAGTAGGCCAGTTTGAAGTACTTTACACCACTGGTGTGTGTCGGGGGGAGAGGAATGGAGCCACACGCATGCCTTGCATCCAAAGTTCTAGGTGTATGTCAGTGGGGGGGGGGGGGGGGGGGATTATTATTATTTCATGATGAGGTGAAAAGGTTTCGCACACTGTGAGGTTTTGTTTTTGCCTGTCTTTCTATTGAGCGCGCAGTGAATAACCGTGATTGTATCCTTTGTTGTGCTCGCAGAGATGACAGATTATAATCAACAAGACGAATGAGGTCAAATCATTCTCACAGAACACATTTGACCCTCAAGTTCCAGGCGTACCTGAACTCGTTTTGGGAACTCGTGTGTGCGTGCGTCCATCCCTGGCTCGTGAGGTGACAGGCGAGTGCGGCAGCTGCGCACGCTAGGGCAACCCGGACGCCCAAGTCACACACAGGTTGCCGGTTTCCCAATGCTCTCACACAATTGAATTCATGACATTCTTGGGAATGTTTGAGATTTAAGCGCAACCGTTTCCATTTGGACGCAGCGCACATCACCCCAAACCCATTGAAAAGGAGAGTGGGGTCACCATTGTTTGGTATACACTAGCTCGAAACAGGAAAATATGCAAAGATTTGATTCGCAGAAAATCCGGCAATTGTTAGGATCTGCGTGAGTTTTTTCCCTCCCTTGCACCAAAAATACTAAAAGTTAATTCGGTCCAAAAGCTTTGTCCTATTTGTATGACATTGCAAAAGTTTTTTTTCGGAGCATCCCTTGGTGGATCTCGAATGTAATCTACTTGTCACACTGATCTACGTGATGTTTTCAGTTACAGTGGATTTTTATCATAATGAAAACCCCGAGAAACAATAGATTACATGAAATAATTCCCTAATCAACCAACATAATAATGACAATGTGTTTTGATACACCACGATAGTTTATAAATAGGAAATACACACACGGGTTTGTTGACAGGACCCCCGGCCAAAAGAACACAGAAGTTCATAAAACGTATATAAACACGTGATAATAAATACGCAGGATGAGTTGTCATCCACTCAGGGAGAATGGCTGACCGTGTGGCCTGGGTAACATCACGCACCGACCTCTCTCTGCCCCCGCCACAATGGGGCCACCAAAATGGCACCTTGCACAACTGCCAAGGGACAAGGGATCGTTTATAGGCTATGGCGCGCTGTGCGCGTCTCCAAATAAGTCTGGCGCTCCAGAAAAGTGGGGTAACACTGTAACGGAATACTTATAGGTGATTAATATATGTGCACTTCATTAATGTTTCCTATATGTCACTTATATAAATAATTGGCATATGGGTTGAAATTGTAGTGCTTCAAATAGTTGCATACCTAGGCCTAGGCTAAATGACCATCTGAAATTCAACGGATTATAGGTTAGTTTAGGGTAAATCCATGTATCATCATGTTCAAAATGCTTGAATTTGACCTTCACACAACCTGCTGAATTACCAGTGGTTTACCTCTGAATGGCGGAACTGGTTGGCCGTTTCTACAAAGGGAAATGCGATACACTTTACAACAGCACTTTCTCTTCTCTTGATTATGAGTTCTAAATTGCTTTGTCGGTTTTAAATGGGAGTAATTTTTCCATAGTGCCCGTTGATGGAGGCTATTTTTAACCTCTTCCGCTTCTTGTGCTTCGAAAAAACTTCCGGTGAGTTGGCAAGGGTAGGCTAACCAGCTCTCCGGGGCCATTTCTCATTTTCACATTTCCAATGATTAACCTGGAAACCTTGGGGCCCATTAAGGCTCAAAACTTGCTAAACAGAATTTAAATTACATATTTTTGTTGTTTAGTTTCCGGTATCAGGGCTGCCTAGTGGTGCAGTGGTCCAAGGCACTGCATCTCAGTGCTCAAGGTGTCACTACAGACCCTGGTTCAACCCTGGGCTGTATCACATGTAAACATGTATACACAGGCCCCAGCTGTAAAAGAGATCTTGGTCTCAGTCTGTGTTCCTTGTTGAAATAAAGGTATAATAATAATAATCACAACCGGCCGTGATCAGAAGTCCCATAGGGCGGCGCACAGTTGGCCCAGCGTCGTATGAGTTAGGGGGTAGGCCGCCATTGTAAAATGTGAATTTGTTCTTAACTGACTAGTTAAATAAAGGTTAAATAACAAAATATAAAAAAACAATTTGTCTATATCCATTTTGATTGGGAAATATGACATTTTAGGCTTGCCTGACGACTCACCCTGAATTTAATTCCGCTGCTCTATCGATCCTAGCCTATATACTGTACATGCTGCCTGAAACTGCCATTCTAGAAGTTGCTTGTGTGAATTCAAAATGAGGGGCGTTGTACAAAATAGATTAATCACCGATTGGATCATCTCAAACAAATCTAACCAATCAGAGTATCAAAGTTAATAATGTGATCATGTAGGGCCGCTCTGGCCCAACCCATTTGTTTCTGGGATCAATCAGAAAGGACAGACTCTGTACGGATTCTAGAAATGTTGGGGAGACTCATCATTGAGAAGAAATGTCAGTTGGCCGGAGCAATGCGGATGGGTTGCCAGGCAAATAATAGGCTACATTGGCTCACTTGGGGTTTTGAATAAGGACAAAACTGACTAAAACAAGCATATCCTTAGATGCCCCTTTGCCATTACCACAACAAGTATAATAGCTTGACTTTAAATACTATTGTCCTAGAGCTGAGGTGCTGGTCAATGTTTCTAATTCACTCCCTCAGTACCCCTGAAAGAGTCTGTTTACACATGCCAGTTTATGGCCACATCCATTCTCTAGGGGCACACCCCTGTAAACCATTACATGTTGCATGGTTCCATTCTGTCTTCATTAAATGCTTCATTAAACCTCATTGATACAGGAATTATTTTGAAAAATGACCAACATATCCAGGCTAGAGGTATAGGACCAGGATGCCAGGATGTAGCGGCATGGCACTATACAGGTGGCTTAATTAGCTGAGTAAAAATACAATTAATGGTTATTATTGCATGTTGATTACAACATGATTTTCATGTTATAACAAGTTGTTATTGGTTAGGTCATTTATTTATGTGCTGTACCCTGAGAAAGGACAGGAATGTCTCTCCAGTGAGTCTCTCTCCATTGGCTGTGTATGGGCACAAAACAGGAAGTTTGCCTTGGGCCTGACCCTGGGTCTCCGCCTCTCCAATCAAGCATAGCCTCGTCACATCCCCAGATCACATCACAGTACAATCCAATTTCAGCCCCAGAAACAATCTATACCTTTCAAGCAATTACATACCTATTGGAAAGGGCTCACAATTAAACAAATTATTATATTTTGATACCCGTAATTATACGCATTCGTATGAGGTCTCCTTTCAAGTCCAACGTGCTTTTTATTACACGCTTATCTCGCGTTATGAGATTATGCAGCGAGCAGGTTTGGATTGAGTTAGGGTACATTTCATTGAATAAGAGGAGAATAACTCTGTAATAGAAGCATGCTGGAGTCAGCCATACAGCGATCTGGCCCTTCCCTTTGAGCCCGGATTATGTTTACCAAATGTAAGACAATGAGAATGTTATTAGGGGGCTAGGAGGGAGTGCCCCACACCCCTGCCTGCCTATGTAGGCCATATGACACATGGCATATGGCACAGCCTGTCCCTGGCTCTGGCCTGCTTCACAGAGCAGAGGATTTCCTTTGAAAGACGATTTATTTCATTAGTCATATTCCCAGCTTGGCTCAGAGCCTCGGCATGGTTTGGATAGCCTTGTGCGATTTGTTTGTATATAACCACCACTTAATCAATCAACAGGGGTTGGATTGGGGTATTGTATTAAGTGGGTCTGTCCTCAAATTGCTTGCCTTTTTATTATAGTGTTTTAGAGGCATGTATTACATTCCCACTATAGGCTGCTGTCTCCCATGCTGAAGTGGTGGAACCAAAGTCGCCAAGTGACTTGGTAATACTTATTTTATTCATGCATGTATACATATTTATATTATTACTTACTCTTTTACAAATGTAATAATGAGGGGTAGGGGTAAATTCCATTTAGGTCTCAGCCAATGAGGGAAGCTTACATTCAGTTCATGACTCGTGGCCATGAACCTAGCCCTAAAACATATCTGGTGATCTTTGGGATAAAAGTTGATGCACATGCTAGGCTGCTATGTACCGCCCTCTTGTGGAATGAAATATTGTATTACAGCTAATAATGAGTGCTTCTTGAAGTTCAGTGATGTGTGAGTGTGCATGTGCGTGTGAGAGAGGGAGTGATAGGGAGCGGGAGAGATAGAGAGCGAGAGCAATAGAGAGTGGAGTTGCATTGGAAATGGTAAACCACAAGAGGTTGGTGGCACCTTAATTGGGGAGGACTGGCTTGTGGTTATGGCTGGAGCGGAATTGGTGGAATGGTATCAAATACAACAAACACATAGTTTCCATGGAAACATTTCCATCCATCAGATAAAAGCTCTAGTAGAAATGTCTCACATATTCCACATGTTTATCAAATCTGGGGTCAGATGAGTTTAGTAATGTTATAGTCACAATCAGTGTTATAGGTCAGATGAGTTTAGTAATGTTACAATCACAATCAGTGTTATAGGTCAGACGAGTTTAATAATGTTATAATCACAATCGGTGTTATAGGTCAGATGAGTTTAGTAATGTTATAGTCACAATCAGTGTTATAGGTCAGATGAGTTTAGTAATGTTACAATCACAATCAGTGTTATAGGTCAGATGAGTTTAGTAATGTTACAATCACAATCAGTGTTATAGGTCAGATGAGTTTAATAATGTTATAATCACAATCAGTGTTATAGGTCAGATGAGTTTAGTAATGTTACAATCACAATCAGTGTTATAGGTCAGATGAGTTTAGTAATGTTACAATCACAATCAGTGTTATAGGTCAGATGAGTTTTGTAATGTTACAATCACAATCAGTGTTATAGGTCAGATGAGTTTAGTAATGTTATAGTCAATCAGCGTTATAGGTCAGATGAGTTTAGTAATGTTACAATCACAATCAGTGTTATAGGTCAGATGAGTTTAGTAATGTTATAGTCAATCAGTGTTATAGGTCAGATGAGTTTAGTAATGTTATAGGTCAGATGAGTTTAGTAATGTTACAATCACAATCGGTGTTATAGGTCAGATGAGTTTAGTAAGTCGCTCTGGATAAGAGCGTCTGCTAAATGACTTAAATGTAAATGTAAATGTAGTAATGTTACAATCACAATCAGTGTTATAGGTCAGATGAGTTTAGTAATGTTACAATCACAAACAGTGTTATAGGTCAGACGAGTTTAATAATGTTATAATCACAATCAGTGTTATAGGTCAGATGAGTTTAGTAATGTTATAGTCACAATCAGTGTTATAGGTCAGATGAGTTTAGTAATGTTACAATCACAATCAGTGTTATAGGTCAGATGAGTTTAGTAATGTTACAATCACAATCAGTGTTATAGGTCAGATGAGTTTAATAATGTTATAATCACAATCAGTGTTATAGGTCAGATGAGTTTAGTAATGTTACAATCACAATCAGTGTTATAGGTCAGATGAGTTTAGTAATGTTACAATCACAATCAGTGTTATAGGTCAGATGAGTTTTGTAATGTTACAATCACAATCAGTGCTAAAGGTCAGATGAGTTTAGTAATGTTATAGTCAATCAGTGTTATAGGTCAGATGAGTTTAGTAATGTTACAATCACAATCGGTGTTATAGGTCAGATGAGTTTAGTAATGTTACAATCACAATCCGTGTTATAGGTCAGATGAGTTTAGTAATGTTATAGTCAATCAGTGTTATAGGTCAGATGAGTTTAGTAATGTTACAATCACAATCAGTGTTATAGGTCAGATGAGTTTAGTAATGTTATAGTCAATCAGTGTTATAGGTCAGATGAGTTTAGTAATGTTATAGGTCAGATGAGTTTAGTAATGTTACAATCACAATCGGTGTTATAGGTCAGATGAGTTTAGTAAGTCGCTCTGGATAAGAGCGTCTGCTAAATGACTTAAATGTAAATGTAAATGTAGTAATGTTACAATCACAATCAGTGTTATAGGTCAGATGAGTTTAGTAATGTTACAATCACAATCAGTGTTATAGGTCAGACGAGTTTAATAATGTTATAATCACAATCAGTGTTATAGGTCAGATGAGTTTAGTAATGTTATAGTCACAATCAGTGTTATAGGTCAGATGAGTTTAGTAATGTTACAATCACAATCAGTGTTATAGGTCAGATGAGTTTAGTAATGTTAAATTCACAATCAGTGTTATAGGTCAGATGAGTTTAATAATGTTATAATCACAATCAGTGTTATAGGTCAGATGAGTTTAGTAATGTTACAATCACAATCAGTGTTATAGGTCAGATGAGTTTAGTAATGTTACAATCACAATCAGTGTTATAGGTCAGATGAGTTTTGTAATGTTACAATCACAATCAGTGCTAAAGGTCAGATGAGTTTAGTAATGTTATAGTCAATCAGTGTTATAGGTCAGATGAGTTTAGTAATGTTACAATCACAATCGGTGTTATAGGTCAGATGAGTTTAGTAATGTTACAATCACAATCCGTGTTATAGGTCAGATGAGTTTAGTAATGTTATAGTCAATCAGTGTTATAGGTCAGATGAGTTTAGTAATGTTACAATCACAATCAGTGTTATAGGTCAGATGAGTTTAGTAATGTTACAATCACAATCCGTGTTATAGGTCAGATGAGTTTAGTAATGTTATAGTCAATCAGTGTTATAGGTCAGATGAGTTTAGTAATGTTATAGTCAATCAGTGTTATAGGTCAGATGAGTTTTGTAATGTTACAATCACAATCAGTGTTATAGGGCAGATGAGTTTAGTAATGTTATAGGTCAGATGAGTTTAGTAATGTTACAATCACAATCGGTGTTATAGGTCAGATGAGTTTAGTAATGTTACAATCACAATCAGTGTTATAGGTCAGATGAGTTTAGTAATGTTACAATCACAATCAGTGTTATAGGTCAGACGAGTTTAATAATGTTATAATCACAATCAGTGTTATAGGTCAGATGAGTTTAGTAATGTTATAGTCACAATCAGTGTTATAGGTCAGATGAGTTTAGTAATGTTACAATCACAATCAGTGTTATAGGTCAGATGAGTTTAGTAATGTTACAATCACAATCAGTGTTATAGGTCAGATGAGTTTAATAATGTTATAATCACAATCAGTGTTATAGGTCAGATGAGTTTAGTAATGTTACAATCACAATCAGTGTTATAGGTCAGATGAGTTTAGTAATGTTACAATCACAATCAGTGTTATAGGTCAGATGAGTTTTGTAATGTTACAATCACAATCAGTGCTAAAGGTCAGATGAGTTTAGTAATGTTATAGTCAATCAGTGTTATAGGTCAGATGAGTTTAGTAATGTTACAATCACAATCGGTGTTATAGGTCAGATGAGTTTAGTAATGTTACAATCACAATCAGTGTTATAGGTCAGATGAGCTTAGTAATGTTACAATCACAATTAGTGTTATAGGTCAGATGAGTTTAGTAATGTTATAATCACAATCAGTGTTATAGGTCAGATGAGTTTAGTAATGTTATAGTCAATCAGTGTTATAGGTCAGATGAGTTTAGTAATGTTATAGTCAATCAGTGTTATAGGTCAGATGAGTTTAGTATTGTTACAATCACAATCAGTGTTATAGGTCAGATGAGTTTAATAATGTTACAATCACAATCAGTGTTATAGGTCAGATGAGTTTAGTAATGTTACAATCACAATCAGTGTTATAGGTCAGATGAGTTTAGTAATGTTACAATCACAATCAGTGTTATAGGTCAGATGAGTTTAGTAATGTTATAATCACAATCAGTGTTATAGGTCAGATTAGTTTAGTAATGTTATAGTCAATCAGTGTTATAGGTCAGATGAGTTTAGTAATGTTACAATCACAATCAGTGTTATAGGTCAGATGAGTTTAGTAATGTTATAGTCAATCAGTGTTATAGGTCAGATGAGTTTAGTAATGTTACAATCACAATCAGTGTTATAGGTCAGATGAGTTTAATAATGTTACAATCACAATCAGTGTTATAGGTCAGATGAGTTTAGTAATGTTATAATCACAATCAGTGTTATAGGTCAGATGAGTTTAGTAATGTTACAATCACAATCAGTGTTATAGGTCAGATGAGTTTAGTAATGTTACAATCACAATCAGTGTTATAGGTCAGATGAGTTTAATAATGTTATAATCACAATCAGTGTTATAGGTCAGATGAGTTTAGTAATGTTACAATCACAATCAGTGTTATAGGTCAGATGAGTTTAGTAATGTTACAATCACAATCAGTGTTATAGGTCAGATGAGTTTTGTAATGTTACAATCACAATCAGTGTTATAGGTCAGATGAGTTTAGTAATGTTATAGTCAATCAGTGTTATAGGTCAGATGAGTTTAGTAATGTTACAATCACAATCAGTGTTATAGGTCAGATGAGTTTAGTAATGTTATAGTCAATCAGTGTTATAGGTCAGATGAGTTTAGTAATGTTATAGGTCAGATGAGTTTAGTAATGTTACAATCACAATCGGTGTTATAGGTCAGATGAGTTTAGTAAGTCGCTCTGGATAAGAGCGTCTGCTAAATGACTTAAATGTAAATGTAAATGTAGTAATGTTACAATCACAATCAGTGTTATAGGTCAGATGAGTTTAGTAATGTTACAATCACAAACAGTGTTATAGGTCAGACGAGTTTAATAATGTTATAATCACAATCAGTGTTATAGGTCAGATGAGTTTAGTAATGTTATAGTCACAATCAGTGTTATAGGTCAGATGAGTTTAGTAATGTTACAATCACAATCAGTGTTATAGGTCAGATGAGTTTAGTAATGTTACAATCACAATCAGTGTTATAGGTCAGATGAGTTTAATAATGTTATAATCACAATCAGTGTTATAGGTCAGATGAGTTTAGTAATGTTACAATCACAATCAGTGTTATAGGTCAGATGAGTTTAGTAATGTTACAATCACAATCAGTGTTATAGGTCAGATGAGTTTTGTAATGTTACAATCACAATCAGTGCTAAAGGTCAGATGAGTTTAGTAATGTTATAGTCAATCAGTGTTATAGGTCAGATGAGTTTAGTAATGTTACAATCACAATCGGTGTTATAGGTCAGATGAGTTTAGTAATGTTACAATCACAATCCGTGTTATAGGTCAGATGAGTTTAGTAATGTTATAGTCAATCAGTGTTATAGGTCAGATGAGTTTAGTAATGTTACAATCACAATCAGTGTTATAGGTCAGATGAGTTTAGTAATGTTATAGTCAATCAGTGTTATAGGTCAGATGAGTTTAGTAATGTTATAGGTCAGATGAGTTTAGTAATGTTACAATCACAATCGGTGTTATAGGTCAGATGAGTTTAGTAAGTCGCTCTGGATAAGAGCGTCTGCTAAATGACTTAAATGTAAATGTAAATGTAGTAATGTTACAATCACAATCAGTGTTATAGGTCAGATGAGTTTAGTAATGTTACAATCACAATCAGTGTTATAGGTCAGACGAGTTTAATAATGTTATAATCACAATCAGTGTTATAGGTCAGATGAGTTTAGTAATGTTATAGTCACAATCAGTGTTATAGGTCAGATGAGTTTAGTAATGTTACAATCACAATCAGTGTTATAGGTCAGATGAGTTTAGTAATGTTAAATTCACAATCAGTGTTATAGGTCAGATGAGTTTAATAATGTTATAATCACAATCAGTGTTATAGGTCAGATGAGTTTAGTAATGTTACAATCACAATCAGTGTTATAGGTCAGATGAGTTTAGTAATGTTACAATCACAATCAGTGTTATAGGTCAGATGAGTTTTGTAATGTTACAATCACAATCAGTGCTAAAGGTCAGATGAGTTTAGTAATGTTATAGTCAATCAGTGTTATAGGTCAGATGAGTTTAGTAATGTTACAATCACAATCGGTGTTATAGGTCAGATGAGTTTAGTAATGTTACAATCACAATCCGTGTTATAGGTCAGATGAGTTTAGTAATGTTATAGTCAATCAGTGTTATAGGTCAGATGAGTTTAGTAATGTTACAATCACAATCAGTGTTATAGGTCAGATGAGTTTAGTAATGTTACAATCACAATCCGTGTTATAGGTCAGATGAGTTTAGTAATGTTATAGTCAATCAGTGTTATAGGTCAGATGAGTTTAGTAATGTTATAGTCAATCAGTGTTATAGGTCAGATGAGTTTTGTAATGTTACAATCACAATCAGTGTTATAGGGCAGATGAGTTTAGTAATGTTATAGGTCAGATGAGTTTAGTAATGTTACAATCACAATCGGTGTTATAGGTCAGATGAGTTTAGTAATGTTACAATCACAATCAGTGTTATAGGTCAGATGAGTTTAGTAATGTTACAATCACAATCAGTGTTATAGGTCAGACGAGTTTAATAATGTTATAATCACAATCAGTGTTATAGGTCAGATGAGTTTAGTAATGTTATAGTCACAATCAGTGTTATAGGTCAGATGAGTTTAGTAATGTTACAATCACAATCAGTGTTATAGGTCAGATGAGTTTAGTAATGTTACAATCACAATCAGTGTTATAGGTCAGATGAGTTTAATAATGTTATAATCACAATCAGTGTTATAGGTCAGATGAGTTTAGTAATGTTACAATCACAATCAGTGTTATAGGTCAGATGAGTTTAGTAATGTTACAATCACAATCAGTGTTATAGGTCAGATGAGTTTTGTAATGTTACAATCACAATCAGTGCTAAAGGTCAGATGAGTTTAGTAATGTTATAGTCAATCAGTGTTATAGGTCAGATGAGTTTAGTAATGTTACAATCACAATCGGTGTTATAGGTCAGATGAGTTTAGTAATGTTACAATCACAATCAGTGTTATAGGTCAGATGAGCTTAGTAATGTTACAATCACAATTAGTGTTATAGGTCAGATGAGTTTAGTAATGTTATAATCACAATCAGTGTTATAGGTCAGATGAGTTTAGTAATGTTATAGTCAATCAGTGTTATAGGTCAGATGAGTTTAGTAATGTTATAGTCAATCAGTGTTATAGGTCAGATGAGTTTAGTATTGTTACAATCACAATCAGTGTTATAGGTCAGATGAGTTTAATAATGTTACAATCACAATCAGTGTTATAGGTCAGATGAGTTTAGTAATGTTACAATCACAATCAGTGTTATAGGTCAGATGAGTTTAGTAATGTTACAATCACAATCAGTGTTATAGGTCAGATGAGTTTAGTAATGTTATAATCACAATCAGTGTTATAGGTCAGATTAGTTTAGTAATGTTATAGTCAATCAGTGTTATAGGTCAGATGAGTTTAGTAATGTTACAATCACAATCAGTGTTATAGGTCAGATGAGTTTAGTAATGTTATAGTCAATCAGTGTTATAGGTCAGATGAGTTTAGTAATGTTACAATCACAATCAGTGTTATAGGTCAGATGAGTTTAATAATGTTACAATCACAATCAGTGTTATAGGTCAGATGAGTTTAGTAATGTTATAATCACAATCAGTGTTATAGGTCAGATGAGTTTAGTAATGTTACAATCACAATCAGTGTTATAGGTCAGATGAGTTTAGTAATGTTACAATCACAATCAGTGTTATAGGTCAGATGAGTTTAGTAATGTTATAATCACAATCAGTGTTATAGGTCAGATGAGTTTAGTAATGTTACAATCACAATCAGTGTTATAGGTCAGATGAGTTTAGTAATGTTACAATCACAATCAGTGTTATAGGTCAGATGAGTTTTGTAATGTTATAGTCACAATCAGTGTTATAGGTCAGATGAGTTTAGTAATGTTACAATGACAATCAGTGTTATAGGTCAGATGAGTTTAGTAATGTTACAATCACAATCAGTGTTATAGGTCAGATGAGTTTAGTAATGTTATAATCACAATCGGTGTTATAGGTCAGATGAGTTTAGTAATGTTACAATGACAATCAGTGTTATAGGTCAGATGAGTTTAGTAATGTTACAATCACAATCAGTGTTATAGGTCAGATGAGTTTAGTAATGTTACAATCACAATCAGTGTTATAGGTCAGATGAGTTTAGTAATGTTATAATCACAATCAGTGTTATAGGTCAGATGAGTTTAGTAATGTTATAATCACAATCAGTGTTATAGGTCAGATGAGTTTAGTAATGTTATAGGTCAGATGAGTTTAGTAATGTTATCATCACCCACACATTACATCCTATACCCCATACAGTGCACTGGTTTTGGTCATCTCTGGCACACTATTGGTCAGTTCTGAGACAGCCAGTCCATCACCTCCTCCCTGGTTAACCAGAGGTTTCCTAAACTCACTCATGGGGTGTGTTCAGTATTAAGGTGTGCAATGTTGAAATCAACGAAAAGGATACTGAACGACCAGTTGAAAATCGTTGTGATGTTGGTGGCCCAGAGGGCGATTACTGTCTGGTGTTTGGTGACTTTTGCTATTTCAAATGGTCACACCAATATTAAATCAGGCGATACCTTGAAGCAAACGTACCTCAAATGCTGTTGAAGAACGGTGCATACTTTTTTGGGGGAAACGTGTCGTTCAGTACAAACTGTCACAACGTAGCAAACGTTAAATCAAACTTAACTCACCAATGTTCTCCGTCAATAATGATGTAAGAACATGTCCTCATTTATATAAACAGGTCACCAGGAGGCGACACAGCTCTTTCATTAATGGTTACATTTCTCCCTGCAGCAACAGTGGACTGCTGTATCAGACCAAATACATACTTTTTTTCTGCGTTTTGTCACTGTGCTTTTCAAAATATGATAGATCAGAGACAACACCACCACTTGACAAAGGGTCAACTTGCTGCCCTTTCAATTGATGATGAGGCAACTGACTTGTGTTGCATGGTGCAGGCCCTATACAATTATTAATAACTAATAAATACCTCTGGTTTATCCTTACTCTCTATGAGACGGTTTAGATCAAAACCATGATGAATAATGTAGCCTAGTTTAACGTGAACCATTAGCCTAGGGGGCTACATGTTGGTTATGCATTCACAGTAGGCTAAACTATAGATGAATGCACTGCCTTTACTGTTATTGACATACAAAATAGTGTGCCTATTTGTTTTTAACGCAGCCTCACAACCAGGCAGGCACTGACTGGCAGAGAACCCAGTATAATGACCGCCTCAAGTCAACACGCGACCCCCTCACCAAAATAATGCATCGGGGATAATCGACGCGCCTTCGGGAACGTTGGAATGAATGTTTCAACTGACAAATTCCACTCGCGTTCTTTTCTTTCATCTCAATTAGTTGGAGAGGTTTCAGAACTGTGTGTTTCCGGGTGAAATCTCGGCCCCGAAGTTTCATGCCGAAGATATGAAGATAGGGGAAGCAAAGCCGGCTGAGCACTAGGCGACTGCAAGAACAGTGTAGGCTACGCAGGGAGGGGGAGAGACGGAACGGGAGGGATAGAAGAAAAAAAACGAACAGCACCCGAACTGTGCGTGGTTCACCTTCTGAAAAACAGGAAGCCAACGCCGATCAGCCCACCTGGCCGCATTGTCCTGCGGGGAGAAGACAGCGGTTTCTCACGGCTCATCTTGTCACGCATATTTTAAAGCCTAAATATCGTTATTGTGGATTCAATCGAGAGAAAAACTACTATACCTATTTCCTCACTAGGACGGCCGATATTCTCCTATTCCCAACAGGAGTGTAACTCAAGGTAAGTCCCTGGCACACTTCCGTCGCTATCACGAATTAGTAGGCTAACCTACATGGAGTCAGTGAGCACGTCGACCGAGGTGGACTTGAAGTGCTACGTTGTATCTACACCTCACCCATATGGTTGTTTGAATTTATCGGCTACATTTCCATTTTTGTCGTGTTTTGAAAATATTCGTTTCTTATTTTTGTTAAACAATAGGCAATGTTTCGAAACGAGTTTTATGATTGGTTTGCTCTCAGAACACCCAAGGATACATTCAGCCTTATCCCTAGGGTTATCATCCGTAAGTATCATCCACACCTAGGACCATGTGAACTACAAACCCTCCGAGTTATGTAGACTATGCCAAATATCCTCGGATTGTAGTCGTTTTTAAATATGGGCCTTCGAAAGCAGCGACATGTTTTGGTCTCGCAACTATTATGCAATGTATTTAAGATGCGGTTGGGTGTCGTTTTAATAATTTTATTAGGTGACTTTCCATTAATTAAAACTCGGGCTTGACGCACTCGTTTACCCCTCTGCACCCGGTGTAGCTTACTCCTGGTTTATTCCGCTGCTGCAGTTCCCATCATTTTTTATCTCCGGCTATACAAAACCACGGGTTGACTCTAGGCTACGGATGACACGATGGGGACATGTTTAGGCTACACTTGGTACCATTGCTATTCTTTGCTGTTGGTTATGTCACGATTTATTTTGTATGTACTCTGCCAAACTGAAGGGGATGTTACAGGAACATTGATAGAGTGGTAAAATAGGGCACGTCACATCGACGTTTGCCCCGCTGTAGTTTATATTTAAACTCAGACGTGACGTTTTTATGTGTAGAACTGGGAAGTTTTTGGAGAGGACGGGTAGAATTGAGCGGTTAACCGGCAGATAGTGCGTTTCAGGAAAATTAATGAATAGCGTAGTGTAGTAGCACACTGTTTGTCATTTTCGCCAGGCCTATGCTTTTTGCCCCACTTTGTCAGCATGTAGGCCTGTCTACACTTGGATAGGCTAACTCCGAGCACACTTGGTGACAAACAACATATGCCTAGGACAATGATTCCAAGGGGGCTGTGTCTTTGAGACTTTGATATAGCTATTGCCAAGCCAATGTGATGGCACACCTTACCTGTCGTTAGATATATTAGTGAATTAAGTGACACAATTTTAGATGTAGTTTAAATTATATTTAATAAATTCTAATGCTCATGCAAGTTTGAGCATGTATCTCTCTCAGATTCTCTCAAAGCTGCAATATAACTTTTGGGGCGAAGACCAAACTCACAGAATTGTAAGTTATAGATCTGTCATTCTCATTGAAAGTATAAGAAGTGGTACATTTGTTATGTGCGCTATGCTTCCCGGTCTTAACTGTAATTTCTGCATCTTTTACTTTCTTTCGGTTTTGTTCAGCTGAAAATACAATATTTTTGGTTATGGAAAATATATTTCAGCGGTTTAGATGGTACAATGATTCTCTACACTACACTTGTTTTGTCAAATAAACTGAAATTAGGCAAACTATTTGAATTTTAGTAACTAGGAAATGGCGAAGCAATTTCTGCGTAATGCATCTTTAAGCAAGTCGGGTCTAATTATTTGGTAGCATATTCTATAATGGTTAAAGTGGATGCAAACAGTGTGTGACTTACACTAGATGACCAAGAGTATGTGGAATCCTGCTCGTTGAACATCTCATTCCAAAATCATGGGAATTAGAATGAGATCTCCCATTGCTGCTACAACAACCTCCACTCTTCTGGGAAGGCTTTCGACTAGATGTTGGATCATTGCTGTGGGGACTTGCTTCCATTCAGCCACAAAAGCATTAGTGAGGTTGGGCGATTTAGGCATGGCTCACAGTCGGCGTTCCAATTCATCCCAAAGGTGTTCAATGGGGTTGAGGTCAGGGCTCTGTGCAGGCCAGTCAAGTTCTTCCATACCGATCTCTACAAACTATTTTTGTATGGACCTCGCTTTGTGCACGGGGGCATTGTCATGCTGAAACAGGAAAGCGCAATCCCCAAACTGTTGCCACAAAGTTGGAAACACAGAATCGCCTAGAGAGTTATTGTACGCTGTAGCGTTAAGATTTCCCTTTACTGGAACTAAGGGGTCTAGCCCGAACCATGAAAAACAACCCAAGACCATAATTTCTCCTCCACCAAACAGTACAGTTGGCACTATGCATTCGAGGAGGTAGCGTTCTCCTGGCATCCACCAAACCCAGATTCGTCCGTCGAACTGCCAGATGGTAAAGCATGATTCATCACTTCAGAGAACACGTTTCCTCTGCTCCAGAGTCCAATGGCGGCAAACCTTATACCACTCCAGCCGACGCTTGGCATTGCGCATGTGTGCGGCTGCTCGGCCATGGGAACCCATTTCATGAAGCTCTTGACGACTAGTTCTTGTGCTGACTTTGCTTCCAGAGGCAGTTTGGAACTTGGTAGTGAGTGTTGCAACCGAGGACAGACGATTTTTATGCGTGCTACGCACTTAAGCTCACAGACTGGGATCGGCGAGTGCTTGTGTGGCCTACCACTTTGCTGTTGTTGCTCCTAGAAGTTTCTACTTCACAATAACAGCATTTACAGTTGACTGGGGCAGGGCAGAAATTTGACAAACCTACTTGTTGGAAAGGTGGCATCCTATGACGGTGCCACGTTGAAAGTCACTGAGCTCTTCAGTAAGGCCATTCTTCTGCCAATGTTTGTCTATGGAGATTGCATGTCTGTGTGCACAATTTTATACATGTCAGCAACGGGTGTGGCTGAAATAGGGGTGTCCACATGCTTTTGTGTATATATAGTGCATCTTCACTGTATGACTGAGATGTGTACATTTGTGGTCCACACACCCTTCTGGGGTTTCGCTCCCACAAGAGGGCCGAATCTTTCCTCTCAAGATAAGACAATGGAAATTACACTTGTTAGAACTCAGACATGTTTCTCTCTCTTTACCATCTCACTCCAACACACACACACACACACACACACACACACACACACACACACACACACAATCCCCATTCCTCTATTATTGTCTAAATTATAATTTGATTCAGACGTGTGTGTTTACAGCAGCCTCGTGAGACCAAAGCACCTAGTCAGTAAGCTTCCCAGCGAGACGAGGGAGGCATTATGTCAGGGGACCGTCAGAGATACAAACAGGAGTGTGCGTCTAATACATTATCTGTGGCTATGAGAGCCAATTCCACACACAGCCCCCCTGGAGCACTAACACACGGGGTCTGGGGGAGAGGAGGTGGTGACTGGGCCATGAATGGAGCAATTCTCTCAGTCATGTGAGAGAGAGCTCTGTGCTTCCGAGGGGACAATTTGTTTGCATAAACACTTAATACACACATTTGACTTATTTACGACACAGTACGCAAACACACGCACACACTCATTGACCTCAACACACTTCCACCACATGCATTCCTAAATGGCAATCATGCATGGTTTATCTATTGCCCTCTCACACAGACCGTTATAGTAGCCATTTGGCGCGTGCGCGAACACACACTATATCAAGAGTGTGCCCAGGCGGTGGCCATGACTGCGGAACTAATTATCGTTCAGAGCATTAATGCACTTCCTGCAAAGAAAGGTCAGAACTGTCTGTCTGACTGATGGCAGTAGACTATTGTAAATGTGTTTTTGTGTGCAGCCTCATGATTGCACTGTATTCAATAGTGCAGAAAGTGAGGATCATTAGCGAACGTGTCATGATTAAATTGACATTTGGATCACTGATCACACAGATAATTATAAGTATTCGCCATTTACTGTAGCTGCTCATTGAAATGAATGTGTACTGATCAAATTAATTTTATTTAGTTCTCTCTTGAAGGATAATGTTATTTTGAGTTGGTGTGATAGCCCTGTGGGAAACAGGAGATATTTTTAATCAGGCAGCGTGCCAGGCTGCCCAGTGTTAGGTGGGGCTGTTCTCAAGCCCCCTCTGAGGTAGTGGGGTGGGACGACTGATAACACTGCTGACGTCAGTCTTCAGTCTCCTTAACAATGCAGCCCTTTAGACAACCTGCTATTTACTCCACAACCAGGCCTCTCCTAAAAGTTATTATAAAATGACCTGGTCTCTTGGTGAAAAGTGATAGCTAAAAGGACTGGTTCCTACCCCTTTACATTAGCCAGTCGTACTGGGTGTGTCTCTCTCGTCTGGACCCAATCCTCCAATCCAGTGGGGTTCTGATTGACATCCCGTCCTCCATCTCAATGACACCTGCTGGTGTGCTGCAATCTACCCCCTCTCATCCTTCTCCCCTCTCTTCTTTCCTTCTCTCTATTCATTACAATAGATTTACTACTGAAACACCCTCCTTCAGGGACATATACTCCCCACCTGCCTGTTTATACAATACCATTGAGGTCATGTGTGTTTGTACAGTAGTCAGTGTTCTTGATGAATGAATGAATGAGACACCTGCATCTTCTAATATTGCTGCCACCCACCCACCATCCTCAACTGTCCTCTTGCTCCCTAACTGGTTCTCTGACACACACACGCAAACACACACTTCCTGCTGTCACAGTCAAATGTAATCACCCCTCACAGCCGTTGATGACTTGTGTAACATCCTCTCTGAAATCTGAAGGGAAGCCAGGAGTGAGTGTTTTGTGGAGCAGCTGTGCTCGTGTGTGTGTGTGTTTAGGGGTGTGGGGGTGTCATGCCCCATCAAACAGTCGTATCCCCTCAGCCAAATACCTTCTGTGGCTTAATATGCACAAAGCACTAGCATGCCCTCAGACGAGGTCACATACATACCGAGAGATACACTAGGTAGATATACAGTTGGTAGATTTATAGTAGGTATACAGTAAATAGATTTACACTAGATAGACTTCATATAATAATGAGCATATACAGGACATGCAGACACATAGGAAGTGTGACATGACCAGTGACTGAACCAGAGAGAACAGCAGCTTGATGGATTTCTCCACTTTCTTGCTTCACAAGCCAAGACCTGCAAAGGAATTCAGAGAGAGAGATGGGAGGAGGGGCGAGGAACATCGGGTGAAAGAAAGGGGCTGAGCAGTACAGCTACAGTATAGGAGGCAGGCAATAATAAAGGAGTACAGAAGGGGATATATTGAAACAAAAAGAAAGGAAGATGATTTTACAGTATTAGTTTGTTGTGAAGGAGAGAGGAAATAAGAGTTGAAAAGGTTGAGCGATCGATGGAATGAAAGACAAAGTAGATGCAGAAAGGTATAGAAAGAATAGATCTAGTTTTGAATGGAGGTTTGCTTGGTACAGAACAGGCCTGGTCAAAGGTCGGCCCGCGACCTGATTCAATACGGCCCGCGGAATCATGCTCAGATCACAAAGAATTTGCGATAGGTTTTGAAAAACTTTACTATTTGTTATTCAAATTAAAAGGCCAATGAATACTCGCCTTTGTGTAATGATTTAACTCCCACCGCTTGTGGGACATTTTATTTTGAAGGCACGTATAATTAACAACTGCACGAGGACAGACAGTGACTGACAGTCTGACACACACGTCACAGTTACAAATTGTAGCTAGCTAGAAATTGCGCAAAATTAGTTTTTCAAAGAAAAGGAAAGTAGACTGAATGCAGGGTGTTCCAGCAAGAGTTGACAAAGAAATATTTCTTTATTGAGGTATCAGGGACAGCTGTGTGCTTAGTGTGCAAAGAGAGCATCGCTGTCTTGAAAGACTACAACTTGTTCCGACACTTCCAGACAAAGCATGCAGAGAAAGATAGGAATATGTCTTCTGAACAGAGTGCAAGTTCATCGAAAGAGTTGCTGTCTCAGTTGCAAAAGCAGCAAGGACTTTTTACAAAACGGCATTCAGCAAACGACGGAATTGCGAGAGCTAGTTATGTACATGTCCACAAAATTGCTAAACATATCAAGACATTTTCTAAGGGTACATTCATTAGAGAATGTTTAATTGACTCTGCAGCAATACTTTGCCCCGACAAGAAAGAGCTGTTTGAAAATGTTTCCCTGTCAAGACGTTCAGTTACACGGCGTGTTGAGGACATCGCAGAGAATATGGAACAACAGTTGAAAGACAAGGTAAAAGATTTCACCTATTGCTCCTTGGCCCTGGATGAGAGCAGTGATGCACGTGATACAGCGCAGTTGTTGATATTCTTACGAGGTATAACCCCAGACTTTGAAATTACAGAGGAGCTTGCTTCAGTGCAGTCAATGAAGAGCACAACCACAGGGAAAGATTTATTGGAGGTTAATAAGTGTGTGACAAAGCAGGGACTGAGTTTGAAAAGTTATCCAGTGTGACCACTGATGGGTGCCCAAACTTGACAGGAAAAAACATTGGCCTTTTGAAAAGGATACAAGATCAAGTAGCTGAGCTGAACCCAGATCAGAAAAGTATTTTCCTGCATTGCAATATTCATTAGGAGGTGCTCTGTAAATGTGTTCTGAAAATGAGCCATGTTGTGGATACAGTCACTAAAGTGGTAAACTTCATAAGAGCAAAATGTTTAAACTACAGGCAGTTTGTCTCACTGTTGGAAGAGACAGTCGGGTCATGCAGATCTCCACTACCACACAAATGTGAGATGGCTGAGTTTGGGGAAGGTGCTTAAAAGGGTCTGGGTCCTGAAGTCGGAGATTGCAGAGTTTTTGCAAATGAATGGAAAATATGTGGATTTCCCTCAACTACAAGATAAAGAATGGTTGGCAGATTTTGCCTTCACCATGGACATCATGGCCCTCATGAATGAACTGAATTCCAAACTACAAGGGAAGGGCCTTTTTGCACATCAGATGTACAGCCTTGTCATAACCTTCAAGGGAAAATCACTACTGACCCGCCAAGTAGAAGCCAACAATCTCACCCACCTTCCGACACTACTAGTGTGTTCCCTATCAGATGACTAGCGGGAGAAGTATACACCCACCTTCCGACACTACTAGTCTATTCCCTATCAGATGACTAGCGGGAGAAGTATACACCCACCTTCCGACACTACTAGTGTGTTCCCTATCAGACGACCAGCGGGAGAAGTATACACCCACCTTCCAACACTACTAGTCTGTTCCCTATCAGACGACTAGCGGGAGAAGTATACACCCACCTTCCGACACTACTAGTCTGTTCCCTATCAGATGACCAGCGGGAGAAGTATACACCCACCTTCCAACACTACTAGTCTGTTCCCTATCAGACGACTAGCGGGAGAAGTATACACCCACCTTCCGACACTACTAGTCTGTTCCCTATCAGATGACCAGCGGGAGAAGTATACACCCACCTTCCGACACTACTAGTGTGTTCCCTATCAGATGACTAGCGGGAGAAGTATACACCCACCTTCCGACACTACTAGTCTATTCCCTATCAGATGACTAGCGGGAGAAGTATACACCCACCTTCCGACACTACTAGTGTGTTCCCTATCAGACGACCAGCGGGAGAAGTATACACCCACCTTCCAACACTACTAGTCTGTTCCCTATCAGACGACTAGCGGGAGAAGTATACACCCACCTTCCGACACTACTAGTCTGTTCCCTATCAGATGACCAGCGGGAGAAGTATACACCCACCTTCCAACACTACTAGTCTGTTCCCTATCAGACGACTAGCGGGAGAAGTATACACCCACCTTCCGACACTACTAGTCTGTTCCCTATCAGATGACCAGCGGGAGAAGTATACACCCACCTTCCGACACTACTAGTGTGTTCCCTATCAGACGACCAGCGGGAGAAGTATACTCCCACCTTCCGACACTACTAGTCTGTTCCCTATCAGATGACTAGCGGGAGAAGTATACACCCACCTTCCGACACTACTAGTGTGTTCCCTATCAGACGACCAGCGGGAGAAGTATACACCCACCTTCCGACACTACTAGTCTGTTCCCTATCAGATGACCAGCGGGAGAAGTATACACCCACCTTCCAACACTACTAGTCTGTTCCCTATCAGACGACTAGCGGGAGAAGTATACACCCACCTTCCGACACTACTAGTCTGTTCCCTATCAGATGACCAGCGGGAGAAGTATACACCCACCTTCCGACACTACTAGTCTGTTCCCTATCAGATGACTAGCGGGAGAAGTATACACCCACCTTCCGACACTACTAGTGTGTTCCCTATCAGACGACCAGCGGGAGAAGTATACACCCACCTTCCGACACTACTAGTGTGTTCCCTATCAGACGACCAGCGGGAGAAGTATACACCCACCTTCCAACACTACTAGTGTGTTCCCTATCAGACGACCAGCGGGAGAAGTATACACCCACCTTCCGACACTACTAGTGTGTTCCCTATCAGACGACCAGCGGGAGAAGTATACATCCACCTCCCGACACTACTAGTCTGTTCCCTATCAGATGACCAGCGGGAGAAGTATACACCCCCCTTCCAACACTACTAGTGTGTTCCCTATCAGACGACCAGCGGGAGAAGTATACACCCACCTTCCGACACTACTAGTCTGTTCCCTATCAGATGACCAGCGGGAGAAGTATACACCCACCTTCCAACACTACTAGTCTGTTCCCTATCAGACGACCAGCGGGAGAAGTATACACCCACCTTCCGACACTACTAGTGTGTTCCCTATCAGACGACCAGCGGGAGAAGTATACACCCACCTTCCAACACTACTAGTGTGTTCCCTATCAGACGACCAGCGGGAGAAGTATACACCCACCTTCCGACACTACTAGTCTGTTCCCTATCAGATGACCAGCGGGAGAAGTATACACCCACCTTCCGACACTACTAGTGTGTTCCCTATCAGACGACCAGCGGGAGAAGTATACACCCACCTTCCGACACTACTAGTGTGTTCCCTATCAGACGACCAGCGGGAGAAGTATACACCCACCTTCCGACACTACTAGTCTGTTCCCTGTCAGACGACCAGCGGGAGAAGTATACATCCACCTTCCGACACTACTAGTGTGTTCCCTATCAGACGACCAGCGGGAGAAGTATACACCCACCTTCCGACACTACTAGTGTGTTCCCTATCAGACGACCAGCGGGAGAAGTATACATCCACCTCCCGACACTACTAGTGTGTTCCCTATCAGACGACCAGCGGGAGAAGTATACACCCACCTTCCGACACTACTAGTGTGTTCCCTATCAGACGACCAGCGGGAGAAGTATACACCCACCTTCCGACACTACTAGTCTGTTCCCTATCAGACGACCAGCGGGAGAAGTATACACCCACCTTCCGACACTACTAGTGTGTTCCCTATCAGACGACCAGCGGGAGAAGTATACACCCACCTTCCAACACTACTAGTCTGTTCCCTATCAGACGACCAGCGGGAGAAGTATACACCCACCTTCCGACACTACTAGTCTGTTCCCTATCAGACGACCAGCGGGAGAAGTATACACCCACCTTCCAACACTACTAGTGTGTTCCCTATCAGACGACCAGCGGGAGAAGTATACACCCACCTTCCGACACTACTAGTCTGTTCCCTATCAGATGACCAGCGGGAGAAGTATACACCCACCTTCCAACACTACTAGTGTGTTCCCTATCAGACGACCAGCGGGAGAAGTATACACCCACCTTCCGACACTACTAGTCTGTTCCCTATCAGACGACCAGCGGGAGAAGTATACACCCAACTTCCAACACTACTAGTGTGTTCCCTATCAGACGACCAGCGGGAGAAGTATACACCCACCTTCCGACACTACTAGTCTGTTCCCTATCAGATGACCAGCGGGAGAAGTATACACCCACCTTCCAACACTACTAGTGTGTTCCCTATCAGACGACCAGCGGGAGAAGTATACACCCACCTTCCGACACTACTAGTGTGTTCCCTATCAGACGACCAGCGGGAGAAGTATACACCCACCTTCCTACACTACTAGTGTGTTCCCTATCAGACGACCAGCGGGAGAAGTTTACACCCACCTTCCGACACTACTAGTCTGTTCCCTATCAGACGACCAGCGGGAGAAGTATACACCCACCTTCCGACACTACTAGTGTGTTCCCTATCAGATGACCAGCGGGAGAAGTATACACCCACCTTCCGACACTACTAGTGTGTTCCCTATCAGACGACCAGCGGGAGAAGTATACACCCACCTTCCAACACTACTAGTGTGTTCCCTATCAGACGACCAGCGGGAGAAGTATACACCCACCTTCCGACACTACTAGTGTGTTCCCTATCAGACGACCAGCGGGAGAAGTATACACCCACCTTCCGACACTACTAGTCTGTTCCCTATCAGACGACCAGCGGGAGAAGTATACACCCACCTTCCAACACTACTAGTCTGTTCCCTGTCAGACGACCAGCGGGAGAAGTATACACCCACCTTCCAACACTACTAGTCTGTTCCCTGTCAGACGACCAGCGGGAGAAGTATACATCGCTGCTGCTTTGAACGGTGAGTTTTCTCGTCGTTTTGAGGATTTCAAAGTGTTGGAAAATGACATGCTGTTGGTTTCCTCTCCTTTTACCTTCAATGTGGATAACGCTCCCACTGACCTGCAACTTGAGCTTATCGATCTTCAGTCTGAAGCAGTGATTGTTTTTGAATCGTTCTCCAATGTCACTGACGAGGTTCTATGCATCTCTCAATGAGCAAAACTTTCCGGAGTCATGCTCAGAAGATGTTTGTACTGTTAGGTTGACCCAATGTATGTGAACAGACATTTTCAGTGATGAAATAGAACACGTCAAGACACAGATCATCTCTTACTGACTCTCACCTCTCCGCAATCCTACGCATAGCGACGTCAGAAACTATACCTGACTTCACTGCTCTAGTCAAAGCCCATCAGAGACTTCACTCCTCACACTGATTGAGTAGTTTTAAATGTAATGTTGAGCTCTCCCTCTTTCTTGTGTTTTTGTGCGTACCCGTTAACAAGAGTTCTATCCTTGGTGCTGAATGCACAGTGCACTTTTCCCTCCGTGCAGTTCATTGCATGTTTAGTAATGAAAATACCTACTTCAACTGTATATCTGTCATCAGTCATACACATGATGTATAATCCTGTAATATGATTCTGGCCCGAAATGGCAAAAATATATTCTAATGTTGCCCTCCATGGAAAATAATTGCCCAGGCCTGGTATAGAATGGGGGTTGGAGTGAGGTTTGCTTGGTATAGAATGAGGGTTGGAGTGAGGTTTGCTTGGTATAGAATGAGGGTTGGATGGATATAGAGAAGTGAGAAAAGTAGCGGTAGAAATGAAGAGTTTGATAGAGAAAGAAGAGCGGAGGGGTAGACTTTGCCTGACTACCCAAACTCCTTGTTCCGGTCAAACGCTACGACGCCTAAGGAGGTTAGTTTCTTCACCGCAATGAGTCTGGATCTAAGCCTGACAATTTCTAGACTGCAAACACATTCTAACCATTCTGATTGGTTCCAGAAACAGATGGGTTGGGTCAGAGCCAGATCCCCTTGTGTAAAGCGACGTTTTGAAAATGTGTTTTTGGCTTTGATACTCTGATTGATTGGTTGGAGATGATCCAATCGCTGATGACTTTGTTTTGTACAACATCCCTCGTTTTGAGGTCACCACAAGCGACTTCAGCGATGGCAGTCTCAGACTGAAGTATGTAGCAAACATAGAGCAGCGGAAGAATTCAGTTAGTCGTCAGGTAAGGGTAGACTGAGATAGAGAAAGAGGGATGTGTTGTCCTAACCTGGAGGTTTAGCTCTTCTCTCTGTAACTTGGAGTGACTGCACTCCTAACCATGGCAACACTAATTTAATAAGGCTGGACACTGCTACAGTTACACACACAACACACACAGATGCTGTTCTACGTAGGTATGTACTGTCATATGTGACCCAAATAGGTGCAGTGAAATAGTGACGCACCGATATGACATTTTTGTCCGATTCCGATATTTTCCTTGGCAAAAAACACGATACCGATATAAATGTATTTTAGCAGCCTTTTTAAGCATTCTAGTACAGTTAAATAGTTAACACACATGGACGAAGCTGTCTAAGGCACTGCATCTCAGTGCAAGAGGCATCACTACAGTCCCTGGTTCGAATCCAGGCTGTATCACATCCGGCCGTGAATGGGAGTCCCATAGGGCGGCCCGCAATTGGCCCAGCGTCATCCGGGCCGTCAATGTAAATAAGAATTTGTGCTTAACTGACTTGTTTTTATTATGGATCCCCATTATATGCTGCCAAAGCAGCAGCTACTCTTCATGGGGTCCAGCAAAATTAAGGCAGTTTATACAATTTTAAAAACATTACAATACATTCACAGATTTCACAACACACTGTGTTCCCTCAGGCCCCTACTCCACCACTACCACGTATCTACAGTACTAAATCCATGTGTATGTATAGTGCGTATGTTATCGCGTATGCATGTGTCTGTGCCAATGTTTGTTGCTTCACAGTCCCGCTGTTCCAAAATGTTTTTTTAATCTGTTTTTTAAATCAAATTTTACTGCTTGCGTCAGTTACTTGGATGTGGAATAGAGTTCCATGTAGTCATGGCTCTATGTAGTACTGTGTGTTTCCCATAGTCTATTCTGGACTTGGGGACTGTGAAGAGACCTCTTGTGGGGTATGCATGAGTGACTGAGCTGTGTGCCAGTAGTTTAGACAGAAAGCTCAGTGCATTCAACATGTCAATACCTCTCAAAAATAAAGAAGTCCATCTCTCCTCCACTTTCAGCCAGGAGAGATTGACATGCATATTTATTAATATTAGCTCTCTGTGTACATCCAAGGGCCAGCCGTGCTGCCCTGTTCTGAGCCAATTGCAATTTTCCTAAGTCCTTTTTTGTGGCACCTGACCACATGACTGAACAGTCGTCAAGGTGCGACAAAACTAGGGCCTGTAGGACCTGCCTTGTTGATAGTGCTGTTAAAAAGACAGAGCATCACTTTATTATAGACAGACTTCTCCCCATCTTAGCTACTGCTGCATCAATATGTTTTGACCATGACAGTTTACAATCTAGGGTTACTCCAAGCAGTTTAACCTCTCTAGGGGGTGTGGAACGGTAGCGTCCCACCTGGCCAACATCCAGTGAAATTGCAGAGCGCCAAATTCAAAAACAGAAATACTCATTATAAAAAATGAACTTCTTGTTAATCCAACCACGGTGTCAGATTTCAAAAAGGCTTTACGGCGAAAGCATACCATGCGATTATCTGAGAACAGCGCCCAGAAGACAAATCATTACAAACAGTTACCAGCCAAGTAGAGGAGTTACACAAGTCAGAAATAGCGATAAAATGTATCACTTTGATCTTCATATGGTTGCACTCACAAGACTCCCATTTACTCAATAAATGTTTGTTTTGTTCGATAAAGTCCCTCTTTATATCCAAAAACCTCAGTTTTGTTCGCGTTTTGTTCAGTAATCCACAGGCTCAAAGGCAGTCAAAACAGGCAGACGAAAAATCCGAAAAGTATCAGTAAAGTTCGTAGAAACATGCCAAACAATGTTTATAATCAATCCTCAGGTTGTTTTTAGTTATAATAATCAATAATATTTCAACTGGACAAAAGCTTTGTCAATATAAAAAGAAAACAAGAAAGGTGCGCTCTCGGTCGGGCGCATGAATAACCTCTGGGACACTGCAGTGTCCACTCATTCAGAGTAGTCTTACTCCCTCATTTTTCAGAATACAAGCCTGAAACAATTTCTGAAGATTGTTGACACCTAGTGGAAGCCGTAGGAAGTGCAATTTGAGTCCTAAGTCAATGGAATCTGTATAGGCAGTCAATGGAAAACGACAAACATAAATCCATCCAGGAAGTGGGATTTTTTTTTCTCAGGTTTTCACCTGCCATATCAGTTCTGTTATACTCAGACATTATTTTAACAGTTTTGGAAACTTTAGAGTTTTCTATCCAAATCTACCAGTTATATGCATATCCTAGCTTCTGGACCTGAGTAACAGGCAGTTTACTTTGGGCATGCTTTTCATCCAGAGGTGAAAATAGTGCCCCCTACCTTTAATAAAGTTAATCATCTCAACTTGCTCATTTTCCACATTATTTATTACAAGATTTAGTTAAGGTTTAATGTTTAGTTAGTGTTTTGTTTCAAATACAATGCTTTTAGTTTTAGAAATAGGGCTAACTTATTCCTTGCCACCCATGCTGAAACTAACTGCAGCTCTTTGTTGAGTGTTAGTCGTTTCAGTCGCTGTAGTAGCTGACGTTTATAGTTGAGTCGTCCACATATGTAGATACTCTGGCTTTACTCAGTCAGTGGCATGTCGTTAGTAAAAAAAAAAAAAAAGCAAGGGGCCTAAACGGCTACCCTGGGGAATTCCTGATTCTAACTGGATTATATTTGAGAGGCTTCCATTAAAGAACACCCTCTGTGTTCTGTTAGACAAGTCACTCTTTATCCAGATTATAGCAGGGGGTGTAAAGTCATAACACATACGGTTTATCCAGCAGCAGACTTTGATCGATAATGTCAAAAGCTGCACTGAAGTCTAACAAGACAGCCCCCACAATCATTTTATCATCAATTTCTCTCAGCCAATCATCAGTCATTTGTGTAAGTGCTGTGCTTGTTGAGTGTCCTTCCCTATAGGCATGCTGAAATTCTGTTGTCAATTTGTTTACTGTGAAATAGCATTGTATCTGGTTAAACACAATTTTTTTCTCCAGAAGTTGGTAACAGGCTGATTGGTCGGCTACTTGAGCCAGTAAAGGGGGCTTTACTATTCTTGGGTAGCGGAATGACTTTAGCTTCCCTCCAGGCCTGAGGGCACATGCTCTCTAGTAGGCTTAAATTGAAGTTGTGGCAAATAGAAGTGGCAATATCGTCTGCTATTATCCTCAGTAAATTTCCATCCAGATTGACAAACCCCGGTGGCTTTTAATTGTTGATAGACAACAATCTTTTCACCTCTTCCACACTGACATTACGGAATTCAAAAGTACAATTCTTGTCTTTCATAATTTGGTCCGATATACTTGAATGTGTAGTGTCAGTGTTTGTTGCTGGCCTGTCATCCCTAAGTTTGCTTATCTTGTGATGAAATTCTGCACGGAGACTTCACCGTGCGCTGCCACTTTAAGAGCGCATCAGCAGTAAGGAAGGAGGAGATATAGACAGCCCTTTCAGCTCTCTGGGAGGGAGCTCTTGGTTGGCGCTACAGTTTGATTGTGTGTGCTATGCTGCAGAAGTCTTGTTTATTTTCAGCGTGTGTAGTTTGTTTAACCTTTCTAGGACACACGTTCCTCTAGAGGAACCCCTGACAACATTCCGCTGAAAAGGCAGCGCGGGAAATTCAAAAATATATTTTTGAAATATGTAACTTTCACAGATTAATAACTCCAATACAGCAAATGAAAGATAAACATCTTGTTAATCTACCCATTGTGTCCGATAAAAAAAAAAAATATATATATAAAATAAATAAATAAATGCTTTACAGCAAACACAACATATGATTATGTTAGATCACCGCCAAGTCCAAAAAACACACAGCCATTTTCCCAGCCAAAGAGAGGAGTCACAAAAAGCAGAAAGAGATTAAATTAATCACTAACCTTTGATGATCTTCATCAGATGACACTCATAGGACATCATGTTACACAATACATGTATGTTTTGTTCGATAATGTGCATATTTTTATCCAAAAATCTCAGTTTACATTGGCGCCATGTTCAGAAATGCCTCCAAAATATCCGGAGAAATTGCAGAGAGCCACATCAAATAACAGAAATACTCATCATAAACTTTGATGACAGATACATGTTTTACATAGAATTAAAGATACACTTGTTCTTGATGCAACCGCTGTGTCAGATTTAAAAAAAACTTTACGTAAAAAGCACACCATGCAAAAAAAAGTTAGCTCAATCATCAGTGTGACCGCTCTAGGTCGTGGTTGTTATCGTTTGGGGCCACACCGGATATGGATGACATGGATTAGTAGCAACATTGTTGCGTAGCTTTGACTTACAAACCATCAGATGGTCACAGTACAACTGCAAGCTGGAAGACCACAGCTAAGATCTCTTGTTCTCTTTCTCTTCCCTCTATCGTTCCAGTGCTTTACTCTGCAGCAGACTTTCTATTTGTCAGATTCACTTTCCGTTGATGTTCATTAGAGCTGGACTATTATTGCCCTGCCAGAATTATTTGGGTTGACATTTTAGTTAAAAGGGAGGTTGCTCGCAAGTTGTGCATTGTTATTTGAACTGTATTGAGGTGGTGTGTGCTAATGACATGTTGCCGAGAAGATTGTGGACATTTTAAGGCCTTTGTTTTGTCTATGAACACCCCCCACATTCAGAGCCTCTGCACTGCTCCACTGGAAGGTAATACAGATTATTGCAAATCCTCTGTTGATGACTGGGTTCTTTCTTGTAAATTGTCTCTAAGAAGTTGCTTTTCAATTGCTCTGCCATTATTATTGTATGAGGTCCAGTCATTTTCTAAATGGGTACGTGCTTATTAGTAACTGGAAAAGTAGTTTCATAAATGCGTCAAGTGCAGTGTCTGGTTGCTCCTCATTACACACCACAGACCAGCAAATATTATTTACATCATCAACATATGAATCACTACAAAACTTATTGTATGACCTCTTATACACTATATTAGGCCCAGCCTTTGGAACTTTGGTTTTCCTAGATATGGCTATTATATTGTGATCACTACATGCTATGGATTTGGATACTGCTTTAAAGGAAATATCTGCAGCGTTAGTAAAAATGTGATCAATACATATTCATGATTTAAATCCTTTGCTGTTTGTAACTACCCTGGTAGGTTGACTGACAACCTGATCCAGGTTGCAGGCACTGGTTACAGTTTTTTCTTGTGTGGACAGCTTGATGATAGCCAGTCAATATTTAAATCACCCAGAAAATCTACTTCTCTGTTGAATTCACATACATTATCAAGCATTTCACACACATTATCCAGATACTGACTGTTAGCACTTGGTGGTCTATAGCAGCTTCCCACAAGAATGGGCTTTAGGAGATGCAGATGAACCTGTAGCCATATTACTTCAACAGTATTTAACATTAGATCGTCTCTAAGCTTTACAGGAACGTGGTTCTGAATATAGACCGCAACACTGCCTCCATTGGCATTTCTGTCTTTTCTGTAGATGTTATAACCATTGCTACCACTGTATCATCAAAGGTATTATCTAAGTGAGTTTCAGAGATAGTCAGAATATGAATGTCATCTCTTACAAGCAAGTTATAGACTTCATGGACCTTGTTTCTTAGGCTACATATGTTAATATGGGCTATTTGTAGCACTTTTCTGGGTTGCTTGATTGTTTTGAATGCTTTACTGGGAAGCTTATCAAAGGTCGACTTACTCATGTTATTTACATTGGAGCTGATAGTGCAAGGTGAGCTGCATGAAGTGGTCTTCCTACTATTGCACACCGCCTCAGTGCTAACAGTGTAAGTCTGGTTTATAGGCTCATGATTACTGCTTACAATAGCTGTAGGATAAACAGATGTATTTGGTGCAATTAGGGGTACATAAATTACTTACTTTGTGTTTGCCCATGCCCCTAAGATCATGTGCATTTGATGCAGCATTATGACGACTCATTGTCACAATGGTAGGGATTAACTGAGCTGGTCTTGGATCATTTACCAGTCATTGTTTCAATGCGGCCTTGGATGCGTAGACAGAGTCCAGGAGCCAAGATGATTTGGATGAACTCCGTCATTCCTGTAGAGTATCTTCTGTTTCCAGAGGTTTCAAAGTTATCAATAAGTAACTCCAGCAGAGTACAGTAGTCTTTTAGCCAGATGTGTAATGCCAGCAGTCTGCTGAATCTTTCACACCCGCGGCCCAACGATGGTACTGGACCTGAAATTATTGGCAGTTTTTTTGGAGTCTTTTAATGCTCAAATTAGTTCTTTTAAAATGTTCAGAGTTAACCCTCCTGATGTCGTTTGAACCCACATGGACTACGACAGTGTCAGCTCCCAGCATGTGTGGTAGAACAGTAGGAAGCAGCCTTGTGATGTTCTGTACTCGTGCTCCTGGGTAGCACAGTGTTTTTGCCTTGGGGACCGAGAGGTTTCTCACCATAGAGCTGCCTATGATGACAGCTGGTGATGTTGAATGGGCAGGTCTCTCAGATCTGAACCCGAGGTAGAAGCCACCGGAGAGGGAGACAGAACCGAGGACGAAGACGCAGGTACCTCCGGATAGGATCTTGATTGGGAAGCCACCAAGGACGAAGGCGCCGGGAACCTCTGGATCCAGGGCGGCAAAGCTGTTTCTGGTCTGTGTCAGTTCCGGGCTCAACATATCCATGGAAGCCCCCATTGCTAGAGGACAACTTCAACTTCCACGGCGAGTGACGTACCTCCATGGCTTGTTGGTTGGGTCGAGAACCGCTCTGTTCTCCAAGAAAGGGGGAGACCCCTTCGGGGATGGAACCCTGCCTAGCACCGGCCAGTTGGCTGTGGAGAGCTGACACGGCGGCTAAACTTCCACCAGACCAGAGCGGCGTCTGGCTACTTGGGTAAAAGAAAAAGTAGGTGGCCGTGGGTTCCCCAGTAGCTTATTTAGGTTTGTTACTTGCTTGCTAAGAGTATCTACTTCGCTCCTGTAGGCCTCCGCAAGAAAGCTGTTGCTACATTGAAAATCAGCGCGGTCCACATTGTCCCGGAACAAAGCAAAGTAAACACAGCTCCTGCAACACGGGGAAAGTTCAATACATTTGAGACCGCCAAGCCAGCTAGGCTAGCTGGGTTTTCGCGTCTGTCCCCCTATACGGAATCTGGCAGGATCCCGGGACAGATGGCAGCGCTCACAGCAATTTAGCCCAACAGAGACGCAGGATTCTAAATAAAACAAAAGTATATAAAAACACTGTCAGCTTTTAAACCGAGGTTTTTAGTTCAGGTTTCGGCGTTCGACAACAAACATGCGTTGCGCTCTGATGACGTAGTGATTGACATGCGTGTGTGCGTCTATGGATGTGCTTGCCTAGTTAAAGGTTACACACACACACACACACACCACACTGACCAACAAGTTATTTTGTTGGTATTTACGTATGTCCCCATTACCAGTAAAACATAATCAAAACCTATTTCTTTCACTTACTTGCTGTGCTTTTTCTTTGTTCATTTGTTCTGTCGTTTAATTCTCAACCAGGATTTATATGGAACGCCATTTGGGTCTTAACACTATTTGACGTGTCAAATAAGCTTGTTGACCAATCAGGACCTGAATATGACTGCACCTCAAATAATTTAACACGTTAATACATTTTTTTACATAGTGTAATCAATGTGTAATAACTATCACTCGCATTTCATATTTCACAACGATTCATCGATACGTATGCTATGATGCTGGTAAAGTTGTCTCGCGCACCTACAGTGCTGGTCATAAAATATAAAAAAAGCTAGCTAGCTCATGGATGCAAACAATGTAGTTCTTCCACAAAAACATAGCAAAACAGGATCTGTTTCAGTAGCTATAGTAAACTATATAGTCAGTATATAGCTGACTATATAGCTTGGTGTCATTTAAAATAACCCTAATTTATAAGACAGTTCTTATTTGATTAATGGTGGTCGGACCCATCTATGCGAAGCGAGCCACAATAAGGATTAGCCACAATAGAGGGCTGTTAGCCTTCAAAATAAAAGTATGGCATAAATCTACTATTTGTATTAATTTGCATCACTGTCAATTATATACTTTTATTTTGAAGGCAAACCGCAAATTCCACTATTGTGCCTAATCATTATTGTGTCTAGCTTCACAACACATAACCCGGTCCGGTCGGGCCTCACTAGCCAGCTAGTTGGCTGCTTATAACGTTAGCTGTGGGCAACAAGGTTAAGTAACTGGCTAGTTCAATTTCAATAGGCGATCATCAAGTGGCAACCTAGCTAATACTTGCTCACAAGATTTCCTAAATCATTGCTAAGAATAATGAAAATGACTAGTTTCTCCTGGTCATTGTTTTTAGGCTGGTTGTTTTGGTGCTAAAGCTAGCTACCCCAGAAGTTGCAGTTGAACAAATGATGTTTTATAACCAACGCGGTATTGTAAATACATAGTTTGTGGCCGGTGTTTGCTTGTTTGCAGACTTTTTTTTGTACAGCTTTGACAGTCATACTGTATCTTTTTTGACACGCAAAGACCCTAATGGCGTTCCATAGTATGTAAGTCGTGAAGCTAATAGCAGTGTGTAACTGTAACTCTGGGTGGGCAACATCGAATAGCAAACTTGGTAGTGTCTACCGGTGCTCGACCAGTCGGCGAAAGCCAACATCACCCACGACAGAGAACGGTTGATTGTCAAGGGCAATGAATTCCATTATCTTGGCTTTAATGGATTTCACCTAATAAGTTGTCTCGCTGAAATTCTTACTCTTTCAAATGACTGCTCGACTTGTTGACTGCTCGATCCACACAGCACAGATATTGTGGGCTAGGTTAGGAATGCTGTGTAGCGCAAAATGTTACGTGGTGTCATTATGTCCTGTACCTACGTTATATAGGTATGCACGGTAGCTTTGACATCGGTTTTTAACATCCGTGTTTAACTAGACATCGGGCCCATACCGATGTTGCCATTTTTAGATAATATTAGCCGATTCCGATATGTTCACCAACTATATTGTGCATCCCTAAGTGAAATGTGTTGTTTTACAGGGTCAGCTGTAGTAGAATGGCACCCCTGGAGCAAATTAGGTTTAAATACCTTGCTCAAGGGCACATAGACAGATTTTTCACGTTGTCGGCTCTAGTATTCAAACCAGCGACCTTGCGGTTACTGGCCCAACGCTTTAACTGCTCGGCTACCTGCCGCCTACGTACCGGTGTTCATGCAGTAGAGTTAAATACAGTGTGTGTGTTTACATACCTACGTAGCATTATGCTGTGCAGTCAAATAGTGTGTTGTGTACGTGCAATCACACAGGTTAACCTATATACAGTCAGGGACACAGTCAATTGATGACAATGGAATGTTTTCATGAAAACCACATGGATCTCAACGTTATATTAAGTAAGGTGAAGAAACCCCATGACCTTCTCTCCACTGCCCTGCTGTGAGATAGTCAGTCAGAACCCCAGTTACATAAGACGGACCCACCCAGCCTGGACACTTTGGTCAGTCTCGGCTGTTTGGGTTCTCTCTCGCTGCATTTCCTCTCCCTTTTCTGCCTGTTGTTTATCATCTGACCTCTGGCTGCTCTTAGCCAAATACTGTATCACTCCTACAGGTTAGGGGTGTGTGTGTGACACCTACACAAAAATGTGCAGGTGTGGATTGTAATGTAGACATAAACGTCCAGTATATTGTTGGAGTATTTGTGCCTGGTGAGCAGACATCATGGAAATGTTTTCTTACTATTTGTCTGCTACTCCTCCATCTCACCCTTGCGTGTGTACGTGCGCACCATACCCTTGGCTGGGGCAGACCTTTGTTCAGTCAGGCAGGCAGAAGGTAACTGATTTACAGCATCCAGGGGAGCTATGACAACTATATCAGACTCACACACACAGCCCCCTCCCATCTGGGGGCAGTCTTACATTGGTCCCTGAAATTAGACTGAGAGAAGGACGGAGAAAGTTCACAAGCTGTCTCACACAGTCCGGGACACACACACACACACACACACTGACACTCCTCTCACACAACATCATCGTCACAGGTCTCTTAGATAATTAATATGTATGGACTTTAAGTGGGTGATTATGTACTGTGTGTTATTCTGAGTACATCTGTAATACATGAGTGGCAGGGTTCATATGTGTCCTAGTGTGGCTGTGTTTTGTTTGATGTTCATAGGTGTCCTAGTGTGGCTGTGTATTGTGTTTGTGATGGACAGACAGAGGTATTTTGTTTACTTCCAGGCAGTGATGACGCAGGGTCTTCTGTAATGACCTCTTGAGGACCTGTGTGTTTGGTGAGAGTGTGTGTGTGTGTGTGTGCGCTCTTGATCAGTGTGACTAAAGGAGCCTCTGAGACGTTGCTGAGAGAATGTGAAGGGTACAACTACTGAGGGGTCCCTAGCTGGTGGGTCTTCAGATCTAGTTAAGAGAAATGCGTGTCTGTCTTCATGTCATATAGTCCGTGTTCTTTAGACTAGGTGAAGAGGGCTGTTACGTACAGGGCCTATAGAAAGTCTACTCCCCTTGGAATTTTAATGTAGCAAAAGGGGAAAAAAGTTAATCTAAATAGGGATTCAATTCGTTTTTTTCCCTCCAGATCTACACAACCTACTCCACATCTTCAAAGTGAAAAGTTATACATTTCCTAATTAAGATAAACTCAACTTAATATCATAATTGGATAAAGGCATCCGCATGCTTCCCAGCCGAAGCAATTTGTGCATATATTATGACGACATTTTGCAACGTTGTCGTTTGTTTTGGACTTCGGCAAGAGTTGTTTTTTTTCGGCAGTTCGGGCGCACAATATATTTTTTCTCGAGGCAAGCCGAATTCAGTAACCCCCTCGTCAGTGATTGGTCAACAGTAGGGATTCTTCAATGCAGTGCCGGTTGTCATTCAACCAGAGATGACTTGTCTTCATGCAAAAAATGTCACTTGAGAAATACTGCACCAAACATCCGAGTCAGATGCAAAATTGAGCAACGAAGATCTCCTCTGCAAAAACATCAAAATGAATGACAACTCAAGAAATCTATCTTAAATTAATTGACTTTTTTGAGGAAGTGTATGCATGCGTGTGAAGGCTTTCTGTCTGCGTAAGCATCTATGCTCAGCACAGCTGCAGCACCCAGACCTGCATCATCCACCATTGCTTTGTGCATTGTGCTACGTACCGTTAGCATTTTTCGGCTAGCGCCATGAGCCTGTCTGCTAGTTAGGCATTGATTCAGTGAAGAGCCCAGTGTTATCTTAGACTGCAAAGGATGCTTGAACAAGGCCCCTTTTTTACTGTGGTTCCAGGCAGCTTAGACGGACGCCAGTGACGTTCTACTGAGACGGATCTCTCTCGTCTCATCGCTTGTAGAGGGGTGTGCATCCAGACAGGGATGAATCAATAACTGGCCCTGCCATAAGACTGCTAAATACACTGAACACAAATATAAACGCAACATGCAACAATTTCAAAGATATTTACTGAGTTACAGTTCATATAAGGAAATCAGTCACTTGAAATAAATTCTTTAGGCCCTAATCTATGGATTTCACATGACTAGGAATACAGATATGCATCTGTTGGTCACATATACCTTAAGTAAGCATTCCACTGTTAGTCTACCCCTGTTGAAGCAAACAAAATTTGTTGCTAGGGGTTTGGTGTGGTGGTTAACGTTTAGCATCAGCGTTTCCTGGTACAGCCAGACAGGCTGAGACTGACAGACGCACAGACAGACAGGAGTAAACCGCATACTTAGACAGACACATGCACACAAAAGCAAACTCACAGAGAAACACACAGCTGTTGGATGTATTGGGTTATGTGATAATGTGAGTGCTTTGATAAGCCCAGCTCCCTATGAATCCATCCAGTCAGTTAAACATTGACTCTCCAGACTACAACATCTTATCAGTACAGCTACAGCCACACAGTTCTTGGAATGAGCATGAGTCTGCCGCTCGTAGGGGTTTTTGCGGTGTGTGTGTGTGTGTTCGTGTTTTTGTGACCTATGTTTAGCTGTCCATTTCTATAGCCTATTCTGGAGAAACTCAGAATGGACTGTGTGCTTGACTGTCCGTAATATATTAGATTACGCCCAGTTCACCGCTCTCTTTCTGAATTGATCCAGTCCCTTACAGGTGGGTGTTATGCTCCATTCTGAGTGACACTGTCATAGTTAACACAGACAGACACACAAACTCTGGTGTTGTTTTCCTGGGCTGCATAGGGTCACACCCTCCTAAACAAGATGAGCCATCTTTGCCATTGGGAAAAAACAGGAAGTCAGCAGCCTTCCTCCTCGTGTGTGTATTACGTGTCTGTCTTCAGTATTTGTATATTTGAAGTCGGACTGTGTGTCTGCAGCATGTTTATCTACCATACCACAGAGTTTACATTTCCTCTGCCGTCATTGAGTGGATATAGCCCTTTGAAGCGCGGGAGCTGGTGTGATACAGGGCCATGTGTAAACAGCAGGATAATATTGTGGTACATTATGTCAGTAGGCCTCTACCACTGTATTCTGTGTACCATAGCTCTAAGTACCCTCTTATGAGAAATCCGATGCCTCAGCTATGTTTGAAAAATATGATATTCACGCCGACCTTCCCTGGAGAGGGGCGAGAGCTAGGAGGGGAAGGGAGAGCGGGAGGGTGAGCCACAAACGTCTGAGTTGTAGTGCTTGCAATATCCGTTGTCTTAAGTGGAGAGAAAAAGGAGCCCTTTGAGGGAGTGAAATGCCACTTGGGTTGAAGGGCCATACATATATGGTCTCACACTCTGAGAAGGACCCCATCATCTCTGTCTTCTCACTCCTTCTCGCTCAAACACTCACTGACTGTGTGATCTCGTTCTCCGTAGCTGATGTGAGTAAGACCTTTAAACAGGTAAACATTCGCAAGGCCGCGGGGCCAGACGGAATACCAGGATGCGTACTCGGAGCAAGTGTCTTCACTGACATTTTCAACCTATTCCTAACCCAGTCTGTAATACCAACTTGTTTCAAGCAGACCACCACAGTCCCGTGGCCAAGAACGCCAAGGCAACCTGCCTAAATGGCTATCATCCCGTAGCACTCACATCTATAGCCATGAAATGCTTTAAAAGACTGGCTCACATCAGCGCCATCATCCCAGACACCCTGTACCCACTCAAATTTGCATACAGCCCCAACAGATTCACAGATGACACAATCTCTATTGTACCCCACACTGCCCTCACCCACCTGGACAAAGGGAATACCTATCTATGTAAGAATGCTGTTCATTGACTACAGCTCAGCATTCAACACCATAGTCCCCTCCAAGCTCATCACCAAGTTCAGGACCCTGGGACTGAACTCCTTCCTCAGCAACTGGATCCTGGACTTGCAGATGGGCCGCCCCCAGGTGGTGAGTGTAGTCAACAACACATCCACCACGCTAACCCTCAACACGGGGGCCCCTCAGGGATGTGTGCTTAGTCCACTCCTGTACTCGCTGGTCACCCATGACCTGTATTGCCACGCACGACTCCAACACCATCATTAAGTTTGCCGACAATACGAAGGTGATGGGCCTGATCAACAACAATGAAGCAGCCTATAGGGAGGTCAGAGACCTGGCAATTTGGTGACAGGACAACAACCTCTCCCTCAACATCAGCAAGACAAAGGAGCTGATTGTGGACTACATGAAACGGATCGATAGGGCTGTAGTGCAGGGGGTCTGTGTACACATTACTAAGGAATTAACATGGTCCACACCAGGGGTTGGAACCAAAATTATTTCCCAATCGTTTCGTTTTGAACAGAACCATAATTTCTTTCGTACTGTTCTGACCAGCAAAATAAAGTTCTGAACTGGTTCTAATGAAGAATAAAAATGTAACGTTTTATTTCAGTAAAAAAAAAAGATCTGAAATCGATGGTGCGGGTAAGATATTTTGTATAGGAAATTTGAATTTTGCCGTAACAACATAGCATAGTTTAATCATAATGAAAGACAAGCACACACACACTGTGCTGCCAATCGGTCTAGGGTGTGAGATGTAATAGACATTTTGCGGGTGAGGCGTGAGAGAGGATGGAGGAAGCTTGCCTTGAAGCACTGGGCGTCTTGTTATGACATGCATTATGTGGATTAGGTCCTGAATTATGGAGGAACTTTGAATGTGTTTGACCTTGAATGACTTTAACGTTGAACCAGCGCAAACGTTAGCTACCTAGCTAACAAGCTTGTGTGTGCAGAGCAGCACTAGAATTTAAAAAAGGTTTTACCTTTTATTGTAGTTAATAAATCCACTGTGAAACGTGATAACTATAGTATCCTTAATTTACATAAAAAAAAGTGAATCCATTCTTCTCTGTATAACATCTCCCTAATTTCTGAACCACTCTGATGTCATCAGTAGGCTATAGTAACCTATGCTTGAGAGACGAAGGGCAGGTAGCCTGCGGGCAGGCAGGCATTCAGGCAACTGCAAGGCACCCGACCGCAAGGCGCTACAGAGGGTGGGGAGTACAGCCCAATACATCACTTGGGCCGAGCTCCCTGCCATCCAGGACCTTTATACCAGGCGGTGTCAGAGGAAGGCCCAAAAAATTGTCAGACTCCAGCCACCAAAGCCATAGACTGTTCTCTCTGTTACCGCACGGCAAGCGGTACCAGTGCTTGCAGACTAGAACCAACAGGACCCTGAACAGCTTCTACCCCAAGCCATAAGACTGCTAAACAAGACTGATAAATAGCTAATCAAATGGGTACCCGGACTACCTGAATTTACTATTTTTTTGCACTAACTCCCTTGCACTGACTCTATGCTCACACATACTTGCACACACACCCCCCACATACACTGCTGCTGCTGTCTATTATCTATTCTGTTGCCTAGTCACTTTACCCCTACAGTTGAAGTCGGAAGTTTACATTCACCTTAGCCAAATACATTTAAACTCAGGTTTCACAATTCCTGACATTTAATCCTAGTAAAAATTCCCTGTTTTAGGTCAGTTAGGATAACCACTTTATTTTAATAATGTGAAATGTCAGAATAATAGTAACAAGAATTATTTATTTATTTCAGCTTTTATTTCTTTCATCACATTCCCAGTGGGTCAGAAGTTTACATACACTCAATTAGTATTTGGTAGTGTTGCCTTTAAATTGTGTCGAACTTGGGTAAAACATTTCGGGTAGCCTTCCACAAGCTTCCCACAATAAGTTGGGTGAATATTGGCCCCTTCCTCCTGACAGAGCTGGTGTAACTGAGTCAGCTTTGTAGGCCTCCTTGCTCGCACACGCTTTTTCAGTTCTGCCCACAAATTTTCTATAGGATTGAGGTCAGGACTTTGTGATGGCCACTCCAATACCTTGACTTTGTTGTCCTTAAGCCAATTTGCCCCAACTTTGGAAGTGTGCTTGGGTCATTGTCCATTTGGAAGACCCATTTGCAACCAAGCTTTAACTTCCTGACTGATGTCTTGAGATGTTGCTTCAATATATCCACATAATTGTCCTCCCTCATGATGCCATCTCTTTTGTGAAGTGCACCAGTCCCTCCTGCAGCAAGGCACCCCCACAACATGATGCTGCCACCCTCGTGCATCACGGTTGGGATGGTGTTCTTCGGCTTGCAAGCCTCCCCCTTTTTCCTCCAAACGTAACGATGGTCATTATGGCCGAACAGTTTCATCAGACCAGAGGACATTTCTCCAAAAAGTTTGATCTTTGTCCCCATGTCCAGTTGCAAACCGTAGTCTGGCTTTTTTATGGAGGTTTTGAAGCAGTGGCTACTTCCTTACTGAGCGCCCTTTCAGGTTATGTCGATACAGGACTCGCTTTACTGTGGATATAGATACAAAGTACGTTCATCTCCTTCCTGAGCGCTATGACGGCTGCGTGGTCCCATGGTGTTTATACTTGAGTACTATTGTTTGTACAGATGAACGTGGTACCTTCAGGCGTTTGGAAATTGCTCCCAAGGATGAACGAGACTTGTGAAGGTCTACAATTTTTTATCCTGAGGTCTTGGCTGATATCTTTTGATTTTCCCATGATGTCAAGCAAAGAAGCACTGAGTTTGAAGGTAGGCCTTGAAATACATCCACAGGTACACCTCAAATTGACTCAAATGATGTCACTTAGCCTATCAGAAGCTTCTAAAGCCATCATTTTCTGGAATTTTTCAAGCTGTTTAAAGGCACAGTCAACTTAGTGTATGTAAACGTCTGTTCCATTGGAATTGAGATACAGTGAAATAATCCGTAAACAATTGTTGGAAAAATGACTTAGGACATCTACTTTGTGCATGACACAACTAGAGGTCGACCGATTATGATTTTTCAACACCGATACCGATTTATTGGAGGACAAAAAAAGCCGATGCCGATTTTTTTTATTTATTTTTTTAAATGTTTTTATATATATATATATATCATACACACACACACATTTTTGTAATAATGACAATTGCAACAATACTGAATGAACACTTATTTTAACTTAATATAGTACATAAATACACACACACAGCTCTGAAGTGACAATGATACTGAAGAGTCTGCTTAGGAGACAAATACTCTCAACTGTTTGAATAAAATAGAGTTTAGGTTACCTGTGATGAATGTTGAAAACAAAAACTTTAATTTCTATATGCAGGAAATCCTATTTTAATAATGGGCATGGTAAGAATTGACGACCAAAGTGCGAGTCATAATTCCCATGACACCTTCTAGCAAAATCTGAAAAGCGGTTCCTTCATTTATTCCATAGGATATTTTTAGATTCACTTAAAATAAGGTCTATGTTTTGTGTAGGCTTACACCACCGTGCCAATTTTATAACTGTGTAGATATCCATAGGACAAGTTAACTCTGATCAATATTGGCTAAATATAAGCGAAGATAAAAAAAATTGTAGAGTGGATTTATGAAAATATGTTGACAAACGTTACCTTATCTTAATGAGATTTACACGGGTATCAAAACGTCGAGGCGGTTTAAGCCTGCACGAAACACAGACCTTATTTGAAGTAGATCAAGACATTCTCTATGGAAGACATGAACGGTAAAATAACGAAGGAACCCCTTTCAAGTTCAGCCGCAAGTTATTACAGGAATTATAACGCGTCGACTATTTCTCTCTAAACCATATACCTTTGACTAATCCGGAAACTATCACGTTTATTCCGTTCCGTATTTTATCTAACGGGTGGCATCCATGAGTCTAAATATTCCTGTTACATTGCACAACCTTCAATGTTGTCATAATTACGTAAAATTCTGGCAAATTAGTTCGCAAAGAGCCAGGTGGCCCAAACTGTTGCATATACCCTGACTCTGCGTGCAATGAACGCAAGAGAAATGACACAATTTCACCTGGTTAATATTGCCTGCTAACCTGGATTTCTTTTAGCTAAATATGCAGGTTTAAAAATATATACTTGTGTATTGATTTTAAGAAAGGCATTGATGTTTATGGTTAAGTACACATTGGAGCAATGACAGTCATTGATTGATTGTTTTTTATAAGATAAGTTTAATGCTAGCTAGCAACTTACCTTAGCTTACTGCATTCGCTAACAGGCAGGCTCCTTTTGGAGTGCAATGTAATCAGGTGTTAGAGCATTGGACTAGTTAACTGTAAGGTTGCAAGATTGGATCCCCCGAGCTGACAAGGTTAAAAATATGTCGAGACAGAACGTTCCTAGGCCGTCATTGAAAATAAGAATGTGTTCTTAACTGACTTGCCTAGTTAAATAAAGGTGTAAAAAAAAAAAAAAACGTCAAATCGGCGCCCAAAAATACCGATTTCCGATTGTTATGAAAACTTGAAATCGGCCCCGATTTAATCGGCCATTACGATTAATCGGTCGACCTCTAGTCCTAACCGACTTGCCAAAACTATAGTTTGTTAACAAGAAATTTGTGGAGTGGTTGAAAAAAAGAGTTTAATGACTCCAACCTAAGTGTATGTAAACTTTAGACCTCAACTGTACCTATATGTACATAGCTACCTCAATTACCTTGTTCCCCTGCACATCGACTCGGTACTTGTACTCCCTGTATATAGCCATGTTATTGTTGTTATTCACTGTGTATTTATTACTCTGTCACTTTGCAGTGTTGGGAAAAGGACCCGTAAGTAAACATTTCACTGTTAGTCTACACCTGGTGTTTATGAAGCATGTGACAAATACAATGTTTTTTATTTTAATTTTATTTTTATAAATGTTATCCCCTTTTCTCCCCAATTTTCGTGGTATCCAATCGCTAGTAATTACTATCTTGTCTGATCGCTACAACTCCCGTACGGGCTCGGGAGAGACGAAGGTCGAAAGCCACGCGTCCTCCGAAGCACAACCCAACCAAGCCGCACTGCTTCTTAACACAGCGCGCCTCCAACCCGGAAGCCAGCCACACCAATGTGTCGGAGGAAACACCGTGCACCTGGCCCCCTTGGTTAGCGCGCACTGCGCCCGGCCCGCCACAGGAGTCGCTGGAGCGCGATGAGACAAGGATATCCCTACCGGCCAAACCCTCCCTAACCCGGACGACGCTAGGCCAATTGTGCGTCGCCCCACGGACCTCCCGGTCGCGGCCAGCTGCGACAGAGCCTGGGCGCGAACCCAGAGACTCTGGTGGCGCAGCTAGCACTGATAAAATGTTATTTTGATACCTCCCGTTGATTCTCTGTAACTGATCGCATACACACACACACACACACATACTGATGTTGTTCCTTCTCCCCCCAGATGCAGTGTCCCTCCACCTCCCCAGACGCCACCAGCATGGAGGAGAGCCACAGGGAATAAATGCCTCCAGGAGACCGCAGGTAAGACCTGCATGTATTTGTCTTTAGGAAAAGCACCAAGGTAAATACAGTGCCTTCAGAAAGTATTCATACCCCTTTACTCATTCCACATTTTTCGGTGTTACAGCCTGAATTCAAAATGGATTAAATAATAAAAAATTCTCACCAATCTATACAAAATACCCCATAATGACAGTGAAAAACATGTTTTTGAAATTTGAGCAAATTTATTGAAAATGAAATACAGAAATATCTAATTTACACAAGTATTCACACTCCTAAGTAAATACTTAGTAGAAGCACTTTGACAGTGATTACAGCTCTGAATCTTTGGGTAAATCTCTAAGAGCTTTATACCTGAGTTGTGCAACATCTGCCCATTTTTATTATTTTCTAAATTCTTCAAGCTCTGTCAAATTTGGTTGTTGATCATGTCTAGACAACCATTGCCGTAGATTTAAGTCAAAACTGTAACTCGGCCACTCAGGAACATTCAGTGTCTTGGTAAGCAACTCGTGTAGATTTGGCAATTGTCCTGCTGAAAGGAGAATTCATCTCCCAGTGTCTGGTGGCAAGCAGACTGAACCAGGTTTCCTCAAAACATGTTGCCTGTGCTTAGCTCCATTCCATAATTTTTTTTATTCTGTAAAACTCCCCAGTTCTTAAACGATTACAAGAATACCCCTAACATGATGCAGCAACCACTATGCTTGAAATTATGGAGAGTGGTACTCAGTCATATGTTTTGGGCAAATCCAATACAACACTTTCTATTCAGGACAAAAAGTTAATTGCTTTGACATATTTTTTTTTGCATTATTACTTTAAGGCTTTGTTGTAAACAGGATGCATGTTATATATATTTTTTAAATATTTGTATTCTATACGGGCTTCTTTTCACGTATTGTGGAGTAACTACAATGTTGTTGACCCATCCTCAGTTTTCTCCTGTCACAGCCATTAAACTCTAACTGTTTTAATGTCACCATTGGCCTCATAGTGAAATCATTGAGCGGTTTCTTCCTCTCCGGCAACTGAGATAGGAAGGAAGCCTGTATCTTTGTAGTGACTGGGTGTATTGATACATCATCCAAAGTGTAATTAATAACTTCACCATGCTCAAAGGGATATTCAGCTTTGTTTTTAGCCATCTGCCAGTAGGTGCGCTTCTTTGCAGGCATTGGAAAACCTCCCTGGTCTTTGTGGTTAAATCTGTGTTTGAAATATACTGCTGGACTGAGGGACCTTACAGATAATTGTATGTGTGGGGTACAGAGATGAGGTAGTCATTCCAAAATCATGTTAAACATTATTATTGCACATAGTGAGTTCATGCAACTTATGTGACTTGTTAAGCAAATGTTTACTTCTAAACTTTAGGCTTGCCATAACAAAGGGGTTGAATACTTATTGACTCAAGACATTTCAGCTTTTCAGGTTTAATTAAAAAAAATGGAAATTCAAAAAGCATAATTCCACTTTGGCATTATGGGGTATTGTATGTAAGCAAGTGACAAAAAAAATCTCAATTTAATCCATTTTAAATTCAGGCTGTAAAACCAACAAAATGTGGAAAAAGTCAATGTACTGTATATCTTAGCAAAACCTTTTGGCAAGTTAGAAAGTGCTTTTCCCACCTACATTAGTGTATTCGGGAAAGTATTCAGACCCCTTGACTTTTCCACCCTTTGTTACGTTACAGCCTTATTCTAAAATTGATTAAAAACAATTTAAATCCCTCATCAATCTACACACAATACCCCATAATTGCAAAGCAAAAACAGATTTTTTGAAAATACGTACAGTACCACATCTACTTGTTCAAGGGTTTTTCTTTATTTTTACTATTTTCTACATTGTGGAATAATAGTGAAGACATCAAAACTATGAAATAACACATGGAATCATTTAGTAACCTAAAAAGTGTTAAACAAATCAAAATATATTTGAGATTCTTCAAAGTAGCCACCCTTTGCCTTGATGACAGCTTTGCACACTCTTGGCATTCTTTCAACCAGCTTTACCTGGAGGGCTTTTCCAACAATTTGAAGGAGTTCCCACATATGCTGAGCACTTGTTGGCTGCTTTTCCTTCATTCTGCGGTCCGACTCATCCCAAACCATCTCAATTGGGTTGAGGTCGGGTGATTGTGGAGGCCAGGTCATCTGATGCAGCACTCCATCAATCTCCTTGGTCAAGTAGCTCTTACGCAGCCTGGATGTGTGTTGGGTCATTGTTTTGTTGAAAACAAATGATAGTCCCACTTTGCGAAAATCCAGATGGGATGGCGTATCGCTGCAGAATGCTGTGGTAGCCATGCTGGTTAAGTGTGCCTTGAATTCAAAATAAATCAGACAGTGTCACCAGCAATGCACCATCACACCGCCTCCTCCATGCTTCACGGTGGGAACCACACATGCAGCATCTGTGAAGCATTTATTTGGGCTGCAATCTGAGGTGAAGTTAATGAACTTGTCCTCTGCAGCAGAGGTTACTCTGGGTCTTCCTTTCCTGTGGCGGTCCTCATGAGAACCAGTTTCATCATATCGCTTGATGGTGTTTGCGACTGCACTTATAGAAACTTTCAAAGTTTTTTTAAATATCCCATATTGACTGACCTTCATGTCTTAAAGTATTGATGGACTGTCGTTTCTCTTTGCTTATTTGAGCTGTTCTTGCCATAATTTGGACTTGATCTTTTACCAAATAGGGCTATCGTCTGCTCAAACGCATTAAGAAGGGATTTTTTTTTACAAATGAACTTTTAACAAGGCATTCCAGGACTGCCTCATGAAGCTGGTTGAGAGAATTCCAAGAGTGTTCAAAGCTGTCGAGCCAAAGGGTGGCTACTTTGAAGAATCTCAAAAATAAAATATTTTTTGTTTTGTTTAACAATTTTTGGTTACTTACTACATGATTCCATATGTGTTTTTTTCATAGTTTTGATGACTTCCCTATTATTCTACAATGTAGAACTTTTTAAAAACAAAGAGAAATCTGGGAATGAGTAGGTGTGTTAACTTTTATGGGGTATTGTGTGTAGACTGATGGGGGGCAACAAGTGTAATCCATTTTAGAATAATGCTGTAATAAAATGTGGGAAAAGTCCAAGGTCTGAATACTTTAAGAATTTTTATTTTATTTAACCTTTATTTAACTGGGTAAGTCAGTTAACTAAGAAAAAAATATTATTTACAATGACGGTCTACCAAAAGGCCTCCTGCGGGGACAGGCTGGGATTAAAAATAAAAAATGTAATTACAATATATGACAAAGCACACATGACGAGAGACAACACTACATGAAGAGAGACCGACGACGACAACATAGCATGGCAGCAGCACATAACATGGTACAAACATTGTTGGTTACAGACAACAGCACAAAGGGCAAGAAGGTAGAGACAACAATACATCACGCAAAGCAGCCACAACTGTCAGTAAGAGTGTCCATGATTGGCTATCGTGGCTAATGCCCTTGTCCAGAAGCAAGCACAAGTTAGCCTCGAGCTAGGCCCTTTCCCCCGGCTAGCAAATGAAGTACACCAACTACAATACCCCTCTTGCCAATTTCCCTGGACCCTTTGTCGACACGGAGCCCCGCCGATCCATCACGACTGGTCTGCTGACATATTTCGGCCGATGTGCTCTCAACCGGCCTCTGCGTCGTTGATGTTGGTGAGGACCCAGCTACTAGCCCCGGCCCGCTAACTCTTTGAGCGCGGTGTCTCCCGCTCGCCTACCGTATTGACAACTGCCGAGCGGCTCCCTGTTTCGTCCATTGCTGCTTATTGGACCCTATGATCACTCAGCCACACAGCTGATGCCTGCTGGACTGTTTATGAACACGGTACTTAATTTTGTTTATCTGTCGGCCCCAGCCTCGAACTCAGTGTGTAGCTAACTGACCCTCTCTGCCCATTCATCGACATTTTCCCGTTGTTGTCCTAGCTGTTTACCCATTGTCTTAGCCATCCCAATCAACACCTGTGATTGCTTTATGCGTCCCTCTAATGCCACTATGCCTTGTATACTGTTGTTTAGGGTAGCTCTCATTTGTTTTTTGTTTTACTGCGGATCCCCTACTCCCGCTCTACATGCCTCGGTTAGCTCCCTTCCCCACCCCCATGCCCTTGTCTGTGCATTATGCCCTGAATCTATCCTACCACGCCCAGAAGTCTGCTCCTTTTACTCTTTGTTCGGAACGCGCTAGACGACCAGTTCTTATAGCCTTTAGCCGTACCCTTATCCTACTCCTCCTCTGGTCCTCTGGTGATGTAGAGGTTAACCAAGGCCCTGTGTCCCCAGGCGCTCTCATTTGTTGACTTCTGTAACTGGAAAAGCCATGGGTTCATGCATGTTAACATCAGAAGCCTCCTCCCTAAGTTTGCTTTATTCACTGCTCTAGCACACTCCGCCAACCCTGATGTCCTAGCCGTGTCTGAATCCTGGCTTAGGAAGGCCACAAATTACTGAAATTTCCATCCCCAAATCCAACATTTTCCGTCAAGATAGAACTGCTAAAGGGTGCAGAGTTGCAATCTACTGTAGTGAGCCTGCAGTGTTCTGTCATACTATCCAGGTCTATGCCCAAACAGTTCGAGCTACTACTTTTAAAAGTCCATCTCTCCAGAAATAAGTCACTGTTGCCGCTTGTTATAGACCCCCCTCAGCTCCCAGCTGTGCCCTGGACACCATATGTGAATTGATTGCCCCCCATCTGTCGTCAGAGTTTGTACTGTTAGATGACCTAAACTTGGATATGCTTAACACCCCGGCCGTCCTACAATATAAGCTAGATGCCCTCAATCTCACACCAATTATCAAGGAACCTACCAGGTACAACCCCAAATCCGTAAACATGGGCACCCTAATAGATATCATCCTGACCAACTTGCCCTCTAAATACACCTCTGCTGTTTTCAACCAGGATCTCCGCGATCACTGCCTCATTGCCTGCGTCCGTTATGGGTCTGCAGTCAAACGACCACCCCTCAACACTGTCAAACGCTCCCTAAAACACTTCTGCGGGCAGGCCTTTCTAATCGCCCTGGAAGGATATTGACCTCATCCCGTCAGTAGAGGATGCCTGGTTGTTCTTCAAAAGTGCCTACCTCACAATCTTAAATAAGCATGCCCCTTTCAGAAAATGTAGAACTAAGAACAAATATAGCCCTTGGTTCACTCCAGACTTGACTGCCCTTGACCAGCACAAAAACATCCTGTGGCATACTGCACTAGCTTCGAATAGTCCCCGCGATATGCAACTTTACAGGGAATTCAGGAACCAGTATACACAGTTAGGAAAGCAAAGGCTAGCTTTTTCAAACAGAAATATGCATCCAGCAGCACTAATTCCAAAAAGTTTTGGGACACTAAAGTCCATGGAGAATAAGAGCACATCCTCTCAGCTGCCCACTGCACTGAGAGTAGGAAACACTGTCACCACTGATAAATCCACGATAATCAAGAATTTCAATAAGCATTTCTCTACGGCTTCTACACCTGCATTGCTTGCTGTTTGGGGTTTTAGGCTGGGTGTCTGTACAGCACTTCGAGATATTAGCTGATGTACGAAGGGCTATATAAAATAAACTTGATTTGATTTGATACGGCTGGTCACGCTTTCCACCTGGCTACCCCGGCCAACAGCTCGGCACCCCCCGCAGCAACTGGCCCAAACCCCCCCCACCCCCATCCCCGCTTCTGCTTCAACCAAATCCAGACAGCTGATGTCCTGAAAGAGCTAAAGAATCTGGTTCCCTACAAATCAGCTGGGCTAGACAATCTGGACCCCCTCTTCCTAAAATTATCCGCTGCCATTGTTGCAACCCCCTATTACTAGTCTGTTCAACCTCTTTCATATCGTCTGAGATTCTTAAAGATTGGAAAGCGGCCGCAGTCATCCCCCTCTTCAAAGGGGGAGACGCTCTAGACCCAAACTGTTACAGATCTATATCCATCCTGCCCTTCTAAAGTCTTCGAAAGCCAAGTTAACAAACAGATCACCGGCCATCTCGAATCCCACCGTACCTTCTCCATTATGCAATCCGGTTTCTGAGCTGGTCACGGGTGCACCTCAGCCACGCTCAAGGTCCTAAACGATATCATAACCACCATCGATTAAAAAAACAGTACTGTGCAGCCGTCTTCATCGACTTGGCCAAGGCTTTTGACTCTGTCAATCACCGTATTCTTATCGGTAGGCTCAACAGCCTTGGTTTCTCTGACTGCCTGGCCTGGTTCACTAACTACTTTTCCGATAGAGTTCAGTGTGTTAACTGAGCTTCAATGCCATACAAACCTCCTTCCGTGGCCTCTAGTAACGCTAGTAAAACTAAATGCATGCTCTCCAACTGATCGCCGCCCGCCTAGCATCACTACTCTGGACGGTTCTGACTTAAAATATGTGGACAACTATAAATACCTAGGTGTCTGGCTAGACTGTAAACTCTCCTTCCAGACTCATATTAAGCATCTCCAATCCAAAATTAAATCTGGAATCGGCTTCCTATTTCGCAACAAAGCCTCCTTCTCTCATGCTGCCAACAAACCCTCGTAAAACTGACTATCCTGCCGATCCTTGACTTCGTCGATGTCATTTACAAAATAGCCTCCAACACTCTACTTAGCAAATTAGATGTAGTCTATCAGTGCCATCTGTTTTGTCACCAAAGCCCCATATACTACCCACGATTGCGACCTGTAGTGCTCTCATTGGCTGGCCCTCGCTACATATTCGTCGCCAAACCCACTGGCTCCAGGTCATCTATAAGTCTTTGCTAGGTAAAGCTCCGCCTTATCTCAGCTCACTGGTCACCATAGCAACACCCGGCTGTAGCACGTGCTCCAGCAGGTATATTTCACTGGTCATCCCCAAAGCCAGCACCTCCTTTGGCTGCCTTTTCCTTCCAGTTCTCTGCTGCCAGTGACGGGAACGAATTGCAAATATCACTGAAGTTGGAGACCTATATCTCCCTCACTAACTACAAGCATCAGCTGTCAGAGCAGCTTACCGATCGCTGCATCTGTACACAGCCCACCTGTAAATAGTAAATTACTTCGCTACTATGGCCTATTTATTGCCTTACCTCATTTGCACCCACTGTATACAGATTTTCTATTGTGTTATTGTGACTGTACGTTTGTTTATTCCATGTGTAACTCTGTTGTTGTTTTTGTCGCACTGCTTTGCTTTATCTTGGCCAGGTGGCAGTTGTAAATGAGAACTTGTTCTCAACTGGCCTACCTGGTTGAATAAAGGTGAATATATAGAGATTACCAGTTTACAGAGGAGTATTGATTGCACTGTATGGTAAAAATGTATTGTAAAGGACACGTGCGTGCTGGAATGCATTGCGCTGAGTGCGCTGGAAACTGGGAGGGTAGTGTCCTGACAGGCGGAGAATGTTGGAAATCTGCCAGCACAGTTTGGGAAAAGCTGCTGGGTGAACACTACGTAGCCTAGCCACCATGAGGTTTCACTTTGCTGTCTAATCACAAAACCTGGATTATTGTCCTAGTTCACTGCTTTAGTAAGTAAGTCACTGCTCATCTGTTCTCCATCCTATGTTCTGGCCTGTGTTCAAATGTCTGTTTTGTAAATCCCCAGGACCATGATGGAGGAAAACTGTAGTGGCTCTCCTCCAGACTTCTATGATCTACAAATATGACCTTCTGTAGTAACATGGGGCTGTGACTGAGTTTATGGCGCTATGGCTCACTCATCATGGTGTGTGTAGGTGGCGTGCTTATGTGTGAACAGTGTACATAGAGATGTGTGTATACTTACCAAAGAAGTGTTCTGTGGTAAAGGGTCATTGCTTCAGGCTCCTAGCCAGATCTATTGCATCCAATGAACTCAATAAGCAATGTTCTGTCTCAGAGCTTTGCGTGTGAGAGAGAAATATGTCATGTGAAGACAAATGTGGGCATTAAAGTCCTGTTGGACACATGTACAGTGCATTTGGAAAGTATTCAGACCCCTTGACTTTTTCCATATTTTGTTACGTTGTAGCCTTATTCTAAACTTGATGAAATTGTTTCCCCCCCTCATTAATCTACACACAATAACCCATGATGACAAAACAAAAACACGTTTTTAGATTTTTTGTTGTTGAAATATGACATTTACATAAGTATTCGCCCCAGTCTGAGCTCCGCTCTGGAGTAGGTTTTCATCAAGGATATCTCTGTACTTTTCCCCGTTCATCTTTCCCTCGATCCTGATTAGTCTCCCAGTCCCTGCTGCTGAAAAACATCCCCACAGTATGATGCTGCCACCACCATGCTTCACTGTAGGGATGGTGTCAGGTTTCCTCCAGATGTGACTAGGGCTGTTGCGGTGACCGTATTACTGCCACACCGACAGTCACGAGTCAGGAAGGCAGTCAAATTCCACGTGACCGTTTAGTCACGGTAATTATTATTCTCCAAGCTCTACTGCTGCTGCTGTTCATTACTTGCGTACTGCCTGGTACTCAGCACTTCATTGTCCCTCTAATCACTCTGACATCAATGCAAATGTAATCGAAAATCTAATCAAACACTTCATGAGAGCTCATGAGCTAATGTTGCGCAACATTTCTAGAGAAAACAGAGTGATGGCCGCTTAACGAAGATCCCATCAGCTTTCTATAGGCTAGGTCTACTATATTTATTTCTCAACTTTCCTAATATTAACCTTTCTAGGTCACACGTTCCGCTAGCGGAACCCCTCGACAACATTCCGCTGAAAAGGCAGCGCCTTTACACATTAACAAGTCCAATTCAGCAAATGAAAGATAAACATCTTGTTAATCTACCCATCGTGTCCGATTTAAAAAATATATATATAAATAAATAAATAAAAATAAATAAATAAATAAAATGCTTTACAGTGAAAACACAACATGTGATTGTTAGATCACTGCCAAGTCCAAAAAACACAGCCATTTACCAGCCAAAGATAGGAGTCACAAAAAGCAGAAATAGAGATAAAATGAATCACTAACCTTTGATCTTCATCAGATGACACTCATAGGACATCATGTTACACAATACATGTATGTTTTGTTCGATAATGTGCATATTTATATCCAAAAATCTGTTTACATTGGCGCCATGTTCAGAAATGCCTCCAAAATATCCGGAGAAATTGCAGAGAGCCACATCAAATAACAGAAATACTCATCATGAACTTTGATGAAAGATACATGTTTTACATAGAATTAAAGATACACTTGTTTTTAATGCAACCGCTGTGTCAGATTTCAAAAAAACTTTACGTAAAAAGCACACCATGCAATAATCTGAGACGGCGCTCAGATATAAACAACATTTCTCCGCCATGTTGGAGTCAACAGAAATACGAAATTTCATTATAAATATTCCCTATGATGATCTTCATCAGAATGCACTCCCAGGAATCCTAGTTCCACAATAAATTGTTGTTTTGTTCGATAATGTCCAATATTTATGTCCAAGTAGGTACTTTTTGTTAGCACGTTTAGTACACATATCCAAACGCTCGCGCAGATCCAGGCGAACATCGGACGAAAACATCAAGTAGTTATATTACAGGTCGAATAAACTTGTCAAACTAAGTATAGAATCAATCTTTAGGATGTTGTTATCATAAATATTCAATAACGTTCCAACCGGAGAATTCCTTTGTGTCTATAGAAGTAATGGAACTGAAGTCAATATCATGTGGAATGCGCGTGACCAGGACCTGGCTCTCTGCCAGACCACTGACTCAAACAGCTCCCATCCGGCTCAACATCACAGTATAAGCTTCATTCAACGTTCTACAGACTGTTGACATCTAGTGGAAGGCGTAGGAAGTGCAAACAGATCCATATCCCACTGGAATTTCAATAGGCGATGAGTTGAAAATCGACCAGCCTCAGAATTCCCACTTCCTGTTTGGATTTTTTCTCAGGTTTTTGCCTGCCATATGAGTTCTGTTATACTCACAGACATCATTCAAACAGTTTTAGAAACTTCAGAGTGTTTTCTATCCAATAGTAATATTAATATGCATATATTAGCATCTGGGACAGAGTAGGAGGCAGTTCACTCTGGGCACGCTATTCATCCAAAGTGAAAATGCTGCCCCCTATCCCTAAAAAGTTTTAAGCACATTGCTTACAGGATTATAGCCTACCTGGCTGGCATGAAAATAAACCACGGGGAAAAGCGTCCCGCAATCGCAATTGAAGTGCATATGGGGTTTTTCCCCGCTGCCCGTTTCCATACAGGTGCATGATAATGGTCCATTCTAAATCATAACAAATGTCACATATATTATTTAGTATATGTAAAGATGAGATTAAATCAAGAATAGTCTGATGGGTGACAATGATGGGTGACAGTATTAGCCTATCACTTGTTAATTATATATTATCACTTGTGAATAATGCCCAGCATAAGAAACTATGCCTTTTTTTGGCAACTTTTTCTAATCATAGTTGCACACCATGTAGCCTAGGCCATAGGCCTATTTGTTTTAATAAGGTTTGTATCACAACTAAAGTGCCCTAATAACTTATTTTTAAATGAAGCACATAAATCTGCTTTACAAGGGGTGTAGAGCCTAACTGGCATACATAAGCAGTGTGTGCCTTTCAAGTTTGGGGAAGATCATTTTCACCATAAATGCAACTTTTGTAATAAAGCATTACATGCATAATTGCGTTTGTTTTCACTTTTGATAATGGTGTTTTCCACTAATAGAACATTTGCACTTATAGCCTACTACCATGTGTGCATTGCTGTGCTTATAATGTGAATAAATTGCCTAATAGTTTATCAACATTTAAGCTAAACATTCTGATCTGTAGTGTCAGCCACATTGCTTAAAAAATGTTTTTTGATGCTAGTAGTTGTATTAATTTGGGATATATCACGTCCCAGACTGTTTGGAATATTTATTTATCGCACAGAATCGAATAGGTCAACTTTTGTACAATGTGGGATAGTAGATTGACATAGGCTAGTGCTTTTGCTATTCATTAGGCCTACTCATCTTGTTGGCTGACTAAAAGTAAATCTGGACAGTTATTCCAATATTTTCAATATGCACCTCAGAATTGGATAAGGACGCATGCAGTTGTGTCCCCGACGTGTCGGTCTTCTCTTGTAGCCTGTTAGAAAGACCCGATCACTTGACGGAGAGCGGTGTGAGTGAGAGATGCTCCGGGTTGCGCAGCACACTCTGGGAGAAGGGCACAACGTAGCACTCCGGGCCGCAAAAGGGGATGCTGCCATAAAATTCAAGGCGTTATCAAGTGCTTGTCAAATGGTGAATGAGAGACTGATGAGGGGTGTACGCAGAAAGCAGAACTCATGCCTATCAGGCTACTTTTTTTCAAATCATAAGTAGTCTCATCATGCATCCTTATTAAACATGACAACATATAGCCCCATGTTTGTAGAACTACAGTTACATTACTAACTCTAAATTAAGGATATAGGAATACCTATTTCTTTGTTAATAACCGCTCAACACAGAATAGCCATGTGCAACACTCCTTCAAATCGTTGGGAGAAAATATCCTTTCTTTTATTCAGCTTTGTATTCTTCATACTATAAAATAATGCCACGGAATTATAAGCAAATCTTGTCTGCTAATTTAACTAGTGTATCCCACAGCCATTTGGCATATCCACATCAGGACCTTCTTCTGAAATAGATTTGACTTTCTTTAGACCTGCTAGTACACGAAAGGCAAGTTTTAGGGGGTGGGGGGGGTGCTGGAGGATTGTATAAGATGCTCTTTTGAAGCGGTAAGGTTTCAGATGTTTTCGGAAGATGGGCAAGGATGTCCTAGCTTCATGTTCCACCATTAGGGTGCCAGGCCAGAGAATAGCTTTGACTGGGCTGAGTGGGAGCTGCCCTCCCATAGGGGTGGGAGTGCCAAAAGACCTAAGCTGGCATAACAGAGTACCTCGGTTTGGGTGTAATGTTTGAGCTTAGCCTGAAGAGATTGGCCGTTCCTCTTGCTGCGCCGTAGGCAAGTACCATGGTCTTGTAGTGCATGTGAGCTTCGACTGGAATCCAGTGACGTGTGCGGAGGAGCGGATGACATAGGAGAACTTGGGAAGGTTGAACACCAGGTGGGCGGCAACATTCTGGATAAATTGCAGGGGTTTGATGTCACTAGCGGGGAGCCCACCAACAGTGAGTTTCAGTAGTCCAGACGGGAGATGACAAGTGGCTGGATTAGGACCTGCACCACTTCCTGTGTGAGGGAAGATCGTACTCTACGGATTTTGTAGAACATGAATCTACAGGAGTGGTCACTCCTTTGATGTTTGCAGAGAATGACAGGTTGTTGTCCAGGGTCACGCCAAGGTTCTTTGCACTTTGGGAGGGGGACACCACAGTTGTCAACCGTGATGGAGAGGACTTGGAGCGGGCTGGCCTTCCTCGGGAGAAAGAGCAGCTCCGTCTTGAGCTTGAGGTCGTGGGCTGACATCCAAGCTAAGAAATCTGCCAGGCACATAGAGGCACGTGTCGCCATCTGGGTGTCAGAAGGGGGAAGGAAAAAAGTAATTAAGTGTCATCATCCACATAGTAATGATAGGAGAGACCGTGTAATATTATGATGGAGCCAAGTGACTTGGTGTATAGAGAGAAGGAAAGGGCCTAGAACCGAGCCCTGGGGAACACCAGTAGTGTGAGCATGTCGTGGAGAAGATCTGTGTCTGCACATCACCTGGTATGAGCCTGCCAGGTAGGATGCAATTCAAGAGTGTGCAGAGCCTAAGACGCCCAGCCCTGATAGGGTGGAGAGAAGGATCTGATGGTTCACAGTGTCGAAGGCAGCGGATAGATCTTCAAATCAAAATGTATTGGTCAAATACACATATTTAGCAGATGTTATTGTGGTTATAGCGAAATGCTTGTATCCTCTCTTGGAGGATGTGAACAGAGGAGAGTGTCAGTTTTGACGGTGCGGAGAGCCTCTGTGACACAGAAGAGCATTCTTGGTTGATTGACCCGTCTTGAAGGCTGACTGGTTAGGGTCAAGAAGATCGTTCTGAGAGAAATTGCAAGAGAGTTGGTCAGAGACGGCACACTCAAGTGTTTTGGAAAGAAAAGAATGAAGGGATACCGGTCTGTAGTTTTTGACGTCAGATGGGTCGTGTGTTGGTTTCTTGGGGAGAGGAGTGACTCTGGCCATTTTTGAAGTCCGAGGGGACGCAGCCAGTGGTCAGAATGAGTTGATGATGGATGTGAGGAATAAGAGCTCTCTAGAGATGGTCTGGAGCGGATTGGGTCAAGCGGGCAGGTTGTCGGGCTGCCGAACCTGACTAGTCACAGGATTTCATCTGGGGAGAAAGAGGTAAATGAGCAGGGTAGTTCTGTGTGAGTGGGACCAGTAGACCCAGTAGGCTAAGTAAATGAGGAGCGGATGTCGTCAACATTCTTTTTTCTCCTTTTAACTTTCTTTCTCCTCTCTCTTTCTCCTCTCTCTTTCTCCTCTCTCTTCAGCTGAGCTCTGTTCATCTGTTCCTACTCCGAATAATGTTGAAATAGACCCTGATTCAATTATCTCTGTCTCTTTGGTCCTGTCGCTCTTCCCATCTTCCTACCTTAGCCCATCACCCCGGAGCACAAGGAATGTTTACAAGGCAGGCACAAATCTTTTTTTGACTGTCCAAGCTCTAAAGTGGAATGGCACGGCACTCTCCATTCCCGGAAAGAGAGCTCAAACTTGGTTTTCTCTCAGGAAGTGTTTTTTTGTTGTGTGTTTTGATTTATAGTAGTATTCTTTTCACTGCTATGACTTTGGTTAATGTGAACCCTTCCACATACAATCCTAGGAAACTCTTCTGCGGTGCCTATTCTTAATGCAGTGTTCTGGTGGTATTATTAACAGTCCACTACAGTGTGCCACTACCCATTTTATAAGGTTATTGTACTGCATGTGTGACTAGACAGTATTTATTTTATTTACTTTTCTGCTCTTTTGCACACCAGTATCTCTACTTGCACACCATCTGCTCATTTATCACTCCAGTGTTAATCTGCTAAATTGACATTATTCGCTCCTATGGCCTATTTATTGCCTACCTCCTCATGGCTTTTGCACACACTGTATATAGACTTTCTTTTTTCTACTGTGTCATTGACTTGTTTATTGTGTTATTGGCTTGTTTATTGTTTACTCCATGTGTAACTCTGTGTTGTTGTCTGTGTCACACTGCTTTGCTTTATCTTGGCCAGGTCGCAGTTGTAAATGAGAACTTGTTCTCAACTAGCCTACCTGGTTAAATAAAGGTGAAATAAAAAATTATAAAGGACTATGGTAGATCTATTACTATACATACAGTATAATGATAATATAGGAACCTATTGCTGATGCATGTTATTGTACTATATTCAATGCATATACAGCAACAGTGCAGATTGCAGCAATTGGTTTTAATGCAAATGTCAAATAACTCCGGGTGAATGAGAGCTGGAGAGTTACAACCTGAACGGACGGACGGACGAACGGAAGGACACTGTATCGCTTACTAGAGCAGTGTCCCTGGCAACAGTCAGCTCAATAGAGTGTTGGAGCCTGTGTGTGCTTGCGTGCCTTTTTTTTGAGAGAGCGACACACAGGGAGACTTGTGGATTGTGTTACATTCAAGACAGTTTGGTGTTATTTTTATACGTTTGTTCCTGGTGTTCTCGGTCTCTGCTAGTTCAGTCTGTCTGAGCATTATCGGGAGCAGAGACAGTTTGGGACTTCTTTATAGCTAGTCTGGAGCCAGCGACTGGTTTGAAGACACTCCTAGCATTGTGCTTCGACAATGACGTTAGAATACCTCTTCATCAATCAGTGTTGCTTTGAAAGAGGATAGCTCGACTTCCCTGTTTCTGCCTCAGCCTACTATTCTCATATAGAAATAGGTATCAGCCTCTGTCTGTTTCTGCCTCAGCCTACTATTGTCATATAGAAATAGGTATCAGCCTCTGTCTGTTTCTGCCTCAGCCTACTATTCTCATATAGAAATAGGTATCAGCCTCTGTCTGTTTCTCCTGGTAAAATGGCACGGACATATAGGTTAACGTTTGTACATAGGGGCTTAATCACCTTTAGGCATCTGTAATATTTCTCTCAACTACCCTGTTTGTCAGATGAGTGAATATGATTAAGAGGAGGAGAGGATACCTTTAGACTGTTGAGGAACTTTGAACTCTCACCCTGCCTCCTCATAGCTCACACACTTATCAGATGTCCTCTTTGGTCATCACATTTGCTCATAGAGGGGTACTTCCTCAATGTTTGTTTTTGTTAAATGAGCTGATTGTGTCAGAGGACAGAGCTGAACCGGTTTCGTTGTGGTTGCGTCGTCATGGCGTCGAGGGTTAAAACAGGAAGGGACATAGCGGCCACATCCTGTCAGTGCGCATCTGCTTGACCCTCATTTGACAGTGAGGGAATGAGGCGTGGCTTAAAATCACAATCACTTAATATTCAGGAGTTGTGGCTCCAGTTTGAGGAAGAGAGAGAGGGCGTCAGTGAGGTGGAGAGAAAAGAGAGATGGGAACGTGGTGTCTGAGCTGAGATGTTATTTTATCTCACTTTGTTTACAAGCCCTGTTTCACAGAATCTGATGGGGCATGACTACTTTGCATATGTGGTTTTTCCCTGGAGTGAGTGTGTGGGAGGATGCTTTGAATAATGATCTTTGACTATGATAAAATGAAGAGTTTACATAGACCTCGTTCTCTCTCCTTTGACATGTGTGTGTAGTAGGCGGGTCAGTTGGAGGAACTATATGTGTTAAATTAGAAGAGCAGTGAGATTCTTTCTAGAGACTAGAATACCATGATTCTCCTCATTGGTTATCTAAACCAGGGTGTGTTGGTGTGTGACTTTAGTTTGACCCCTGTGGTTATG